>NC_089837.1:49437664-49715164 GCF_035609145.1 Eleutherodactylus coqui | reverse complement strand
TCTTGACAATGCAACCAGCCTTCTCCATTTGTACTGCAAACCAGACCTCCCGTTGCTGACGTCTGGCTCGTCCCCCACTACTCTCTCAAGACCTGCGGCTACTACACATGAGGCTCCACCCTTGTGCCTGAAACTGCTACAATTGGACTGTCAATAGATCTTGCCAAGGATTTAGTTTTCCTTGCTTGAAAACTACAAAATTATAAAACTGTATAATCTAGATTATATTCTCCTACTGCTTCCTTCCCTCTGCCTCTGTTTATAGTTATTGTGATTATCAAGAATAGGAGTGGGGGTGATATGTGAACAGTGTCAGACTGGGGTATCTAGGGCTCACCATTAGGCTTGTTTATTGCAAATGTAAATTATGAAAGCAGAATTATAATACAGATAGCAAAACCAAGCTTACTGCATAGATATGGTAAAAGAACCAAAAATTCCTATACGATACCAGAATCAAGCTTACTACTGAGATATTATACCAGAACCAAGCTCTCTTCATACATGTGATACGAAAACTAAGCTTACTGCATAAATAAGATACCAGAACTGAGCTTACGGTATTGATACAATACCAGAACTAAGCTTTCTCTATCCATGTTCAATTCCACCATGTGAATACACAGTACCCTTGCTATACCCGCCTGCACTCATACAGTGGTACACGTTCACAAACACTCAAACTTGTACACTTTTACAGACACACACAGTGATATGCTTTCACACAGTACTCCTTCACCTGGCATTTCGGTGCTTGAATACAGTGTATTCAGGGACTGAAATGCACTAGTTTTCTGTCCATTTTTGCCCGTAGTTGCGTTAAAAAAAATCCCAAACAAAAACACATCTTCCCTGCTCCCCATCCCAGCCGGGTCCTGGACCATATGGGGTGGGGCCTACCACTGCAGCTATATTCCACTCCTAAGTAAGGGGGGAGTACTGAACAGCAATACCCCCTACAATTCTGCAGTTAAAGTAGAGTATTATCTATTGTAGGAAGTGCTATCTATGCTGTGGATGTTGTAGAGGGTGGGGCCCACTCCTGGCTCAAGGGTCATATAAAGGATTCCCCTGCCCCCAAGCAGGTCAGTCCAAGCCTGCATGTGAGGAAATAATTAGATTATATAGAGTTTGTTTACAGTTTGTAACCATTGGAGACTCAGATTAATTATGGGATCTTAAAACCAACTGACCCAGTCCATCTCCTTAAATTATTGTTCAGTAGCCACCAGCATAAAGAATGTTTCAGTTTTTCTTTTCAGAGTGTTCTCCATTATCTCCCTGTGTGGAGAAGCTTGTTTCTTGTCCCATACAGAAGGAATTGCACTCGAGGGTTCTTGTATGAAACTAGGCCAATGCTACTACTGGAATGCAACAGGTCAGTTTCCTCTAAAAAGGGACGTAGCTGTGCCAATAGAATACAGTTGATTTGAAGCTGAAGGTTTTGTATTTTGTCTGTAGGGAGAAAAGAACATTATTTCTCTGAGTCCAGAATAATTCCGAGAAAAGTTTCTGACTTGAGTAATTTCTGCTTTTTCTCAATTGATTATCCAGCCCAGAGAATGAAGAAGCTGGGTAGTTAGTAGTAAATTGGAATTTAGGAGCTCCCCAGTTTCAGCTACCATCAGGATGTCGTCCAATATGGAATTATTATAACTGACTTTTTTCGTAAAATGACCAGTTCTGTCATTATCTTCGTTAATATAGGGGGAGTTGAAGATATCTCAAAAAGGTAGATATTTGAACTGGAAATTATAGATTTCCCTTTCTATTGATATTACAAATCTGACGTATCATTGATATTTGGAATGGATTGGAACAGGCAAATAAGTGGCCTTTAAGTCTATAGTTGCCATAAAGCCCCCCCCCCCCCTTTTTTTTTTTAAACTTCACTGTCGAGTTTAATCAACCCCATTTTCAATTCTCTCTATTTTATTGATTTGCTCAAAAGTTTGATTTACAATGATGCAAAATTTTGCATTGGGTTTTTTGACAAGGAATAATTTGCTCGACTAAGGGTACTGGACTTACTGCCCCTAGCTAAGAAATCCTGAACTCCCTGTTGGATCAGAGTTGGGTGAGATGAAGGGTAAGTGGATATTGAAATTTTGAGGAGGTTGAGAAATGAACTCTGATATCCCTCCTTCATTTAGTCCCTTCTTAAACTCCTCTATTGATTTTGCTATCACCATGTCCTCAGGCAGAGAGTTCCACAGCCTCACTGCTCTTACAGTAAAGAACTCCCTGCTATGTTGGTTACAAAACCTTTGTTCCTCTAGTCGTGGGTATAAACAGATCATAGGAGAGATCCTTGTATCGTCCCCTAATGTATTTATACATAGTTATTTGGTTGCCCTTTAACCTTTTTTCCAGGTTGAATAATCCCAATTTTGATAGCCTCTCTGGGTATTCCAGTCCTCCCATTCCATTTATTAATTTAGTTGCCCTTCTTTGAACCCCCTTAAGGACTGCAATCTCTTTCCTGAGCACCGGTGTCCAGAACCGTACACAGTATTCCATGTGGGGACTGAAAAGTGCCTAATATAGCGGAAGAATAATGTTCTTGGCCCTCACCCCTATACCTTTTTATGCACCTCAAGACTTTATTTGCTTTTGCAGTGGCTGATTGGCATTGATTGCTCCAGTTAATTAGTACCCCCAGGTCTTTTTCCACATCACTTTTCCCTAGCTGTACCCCATTTACTGTATATTGGTTACACCCATTTCTCCTGCCAATGTGCATAACCTTACATTTATCAATATTTAACTTCATTTGCCATTTTTCTGCCCAAGCCCCCAGCTTATCTAGGTCCTTTTGTAGCCGTACATTGTCCTCCATTGTATTAATTACTTTGTATAATTTTGCATCGTCTGCAGATAACAATATTTTACTGTGCAGCCCCTCTATCAGGTTATTGATAAATATAATCAGAATAGGGGCCTAGTACTAAACCCTGTAGCACCCCACTAGTGACCGTGGCTCAGAGTACGAACCATTTATTACCACCCTTTGCTTTCTATCTCTGAGCCAGTTCTTTAACTACACGTGTTTTCACCCAATCCAAGCTGTCTCATTTTATATCTGCCTATTATGCGGCACGGGGTCAAGTGCTTTAAAAAAAGGGCACTACATAGCACTGTTTAGGTGTGGATGACCATTAATATAATAACTGGCCTTAGAGGTTTAATCCGAGTCATTTTGCACAGGTGATGCAGGTAACCTAGCCCGTCGATTTTAATCTTTTTTTAAGTGGCTCTGCACTTCCTCCTGTGTTAGGCATGCAATACTTAGAGGGGGGTTCATTTTATCCCCCTGCATCTCGTGTGGCATTTCTTTTTCCTTTGTGAATACACTTGAGAAAAAAAACAAAAAACTATTTAATAGATTCGCCTTTCCCCCATTATCTTCTATGATTTCTAGGATTTCTCCTGCATTATTTGTTAAAGGGATTTCAGTGCAAATATCTTTTACTGTTTATATAACTGGAAAATAGTTTGGGGTTATTTTTTCTCTCTTTGGAAAGCAGTCTTTCTGCCTCCTCCTTTGCAGTTTTTATCATTTCTTTACAGAATTTGTGAATAGTTCCAGGCTTTTTTTTTGGGGGGGGGGGGGGGCTCATCCATATTAAGAGTGGTTCCAATTGTTTTAAAAGCGTTTTCCCACAACTTAAAACTGCTCCACAACAACTTTTTTCCTTCCGGGTTGCTGCTGACCAGGACATATGACTGCTGCAGCCAATACCTGGCTATAGACAGGCAGTGCTCAGGCCAGTGATTAGCTGCAGCAGCCACAGATGCTGGTCACCAGGAAGTACAAAGTAGTTGTGGACCAAGTCAAGGTAAAACTACTTTAATATTTGGATTGAAGAGAAATGTTTTGCAGTCATCATTATCTAAGAAATCATGATTTTCTCCTTCAATTAAGAGCTTCACACTGGAGAACACCATTTTGCTGCAAAAAAATTGTGGCAGAATTGCAGCTTTTTTCCCATGATTTTTGAGTGTCAGCAATGCCTTTTTATTGAGAAGTGGCTTACCCATCGTTGCGAGGACAGACATATATAACAACCAATCACAGTGCAGCTTTCATGTTACATCAGCAGTATAATATATAACCGCCAATCACAGCGCAGCTTTCATTTTACCTCAGCAGTATAAGAAATAGCACCCAATCACAGTGCAGCTTTCATTTTACCTCAGCAGTATAAGAAATAGCAACCAATCACAGCGTTGCTTTCATGTTACCTCAGCAGTATAATATATAACAACCAATCACAGTGCAGTATCCATGTAACCTAAGTAGTATACGAAAGAACAACCAATCACAGCGCAGCTTTCATGCTGCCTCAGCAGTTTAGAAAGTAACAACCAATCACAGAGCAGCTTTCATGTTAACTTAGCAATATAATAGCAACCAAAGCACAGCTTTAATGTAACCCCATTAGTATAAGTAGCAACCAATCACAGTGCAGCTTTCATGTTACGTCAGCAGTATAAAAAAAGTGCAACCAATCACAGCCCAGCTTTCATTATACCTCAGCCTTATAAGAAATAACAACCAATCACAGCGCAGCTTTCATTTTACCTCAGCAGTATAGCAACCAATCACAGCGTTCATGTTACCTCAGCAGTATAAGAAATAGCAACCAATCACAGCACAGCTTTCATTTTACCTCAGCATTCTCAATATCCAGCAATTGTCTTGCGAAACGTTCGGCGGATGCATCATTTTGTAGTTGAACACTCATCCCGTTGCTCGTAATGCCTTTTGCTTTCGTGCTTGAGAGGGAAATCAAACGATCTTTGTCTGGGGGGCATAACTGTGGACGATGCTCGTACGCGCGGCACCTATCATAGGATAGTTGTACTATGCCTATAATCTTCCCAGGAGTGTACTCAACAACTTCCCAAAGTTTCATGGCGATTGGATGAATGGTGTTGTAATGCATAAAGGACAGAAACACAGATATATAATCTTGCATCGCTGCCACCTGCAGTTTTCTTACATGAAAGTCAGTAGGAGTCCCTAATGTTAAAAACGCATTGTATGAAAATTACAAGTTTGTGCATTGCGATTCGATAAAAAGGAGGTAAGGAGGCTCCATATGGAAACATGGGAGAGAGGGGGGCGGGGGGAGGAGGAGCGCAAAACGTAGAAAGATAGGACATGCTGCAATTCTTTTTACTCCACATTGCATGAGTGACATCGCAAGAATGAAACCATCGAAAATCATAATAATTCTACGTCTTCACTCAATTTTGAAAAAAAAAAAAGTGATGTTATCACAAGTGTGAAGTCACCCTTCAGAGAAAATTATGCTGTTTTTGGAATCAGTCATTACTAGAGATGAACGAACACCAAAATGTTCGGGTGTTCGTTATTCGAAACGAACTTCCCGCGATGTTCGAGGGTTCGTTTCGAATAACGAACCCCATTGAAGTCAATGGGCGACCAGAGCATTTTTGTATTTCGCCGATGCTCGCTAAGGTTTTCATGTGTGAAAATCTGGGCAATTCAAGAAAGTGATGGGAATGACACAGAAACGGATAGGGCAGGCGAGGGGCTACATGTTGGGCTGCATCTCAAGTTCACAGGTCCCACTATTAAGCCACAATACCGGCAAGAGTGGGCCCCCCCCCTCCCAACAACTTTTACTTCTGAAAAGCCCTCATTAGCATGGCATACCTTTGCTAAGCACCACACTAGCTACAACAAAGCACAATCACTGCCTGGATGACACTCCGCTGCCACTTCTCCTGGGTTACATGCTGCCCAACCGCCCCCCCTCCCCCCCACAGCGCACACCAAAGTATCCCTGCGCAGCCTTCAGCTGCCCTCATGCCACGCCACACTCATGTCTATTTAGAAGTGCGTCTGCCATGAGGAGGGACCGCAGGCACACACTGCAGAGGGGTTGGCACGGCTAGGCAGCGACCCTCTTTAAAAGGGGCGGGGCGATAGCCCACAATGCTGTACAGAAGCAATGAGAAATAGAATCCTGTGCCACCGCCATCAGGAGCTGCACACGTGGGCATAGCAATGGGGAACCTATGTGCCACACACTATTCATTCTGTCAAGGTGTCTGCATGCCCCAGTCAGACTGGTAATATGCACCTTAACAGTAACCGCGTTGGTGGTAATGTGGTGGTGACTGCGGACCTAGTAGCACGGTTGTATTTTGTTGGTTTTCGGAATGCGGCCAGGATTAAGTGGGCCGTGGCGGGGGGATGGTGTGGGGGCTCTCTTGTTGTGTCGGTAAAGGTGAAATTCTTGGACTGCCACCAGACGAACCAATGCAAAGGCATTTGCCAAGAATGTTTTCCCTGTTGGAGGAGGAGGGGGATGTTTTTGAGGCACTACGTGTCCTCTCCACGTGTCCGTGGTTATATGCACCTTAACAGTAACCGCGTTGGTGGGAAATGGCCTCGCCGCCATCATGTCTTTGGGAAGCCTCTGTTTCCACACCCCAGAGACATACCATTAGCAGCGTATAGGCAGAGCCCAGAATTCGTAACATTTCAGCCGTAGCATTAGGACAGGCCCCACTAACATATCAGTACAGCAGTATAGTGGGAGCGCAGTCTTCGTTCCATGTCAGCAATAGTAGCACTCAAGACAGGCCCCAGTAACAATTCCGAAGTAGCAGTATAGCGGGAGCGCAGTCTTCGTTCCATGTCAGCAATAGTAGCACTCAAGACAGGCCCCAGTAACAATTCCGAAGCAGCAGTATAGCGGGAGCGCAGTCTTCGTTCCATGTCAGCAATAGTAGCACTCAAGACAGGCCCCAGTAACAATTCCGAAGCAGCAGTATAGCGGGAGCGCAGTCTTCGTTCCATGTCAGCAATAGTAGCACTCAAGACAGGCCCCAGTAACAATTCTGAAGCAGCAGTATAGTGGGAGCGCAGTCTTAGTTCCATTTCAGTAGCCTTAGTATAGCCAAGGCCCAAGTTACATTTATGTAGCAAAAGTGTAGGCCAACCCCACACTGCTTTCTGTACCATGAGTGCAGGCGAACATACAAATTGGTATGATTACACTGTAGGTGAGGGCCCCAAAAAATTGGTGTACCAACAGTACTAATGTACCTCAGTAAAAATTGGCCATGCCCAACCAAGATGGCAGGTGAATCGCTTTGGTTAATGTGGCTTAAGTGGTAACTAGGCCTGGAGGCAGCCCAGTGTAACGAAAAATTGGTTCAAGTTAAAGTTCCAACGCTTTTAAGCGCATTGAAACTTATAAAAATTGTTCAGAAAAATTATTTGAGTGAGCCTTGTGGCCCTAAGAAAAATTGCCCGTTCAGCGTGATTACGTGAGGTTTCAGGAGGAGGAGCAGGAGGAGGAGGAATATTAGACACAGATTGATGAAGCAGAAATGTCCCCGTTTTGGATGGAGAGAGAGAACGTAGCTTCCATCCGCGGGTGCAGCTTACGTATTGCTTACGTATCGCTGCTGTCCGCTGGTGGAGAACAGAAGTCTGGGGAAATCCAGCCTTTGTTCATCTTGATGAGTGTTAGCCTGTCGGCACTGTCGGTTGACAAGCGGCTACGCTTATCTGTGATGATTCCCCCAGCCGCACTAAACACCCTCTCCGACAAGACGCTAGCCGCAGGACTAGGAAGCACCTCCAGGGCATACAGCGCTAGTTCAGGCCACGTGTCCAGCTTCGACACCCAGTAGTTGTAGGGGGCAGAGGCGTCACCGAGGATGGTCGTGCGATCGGCTACGTACTCCCTCACCATCCTTTTACAGTGCCTCCGCCGACTCAGCCTTGACTGGGGAGTGGTGACACAGTCTTGGTGGGGAGCCATAAAGCTGGCCAGGCCCTTAAAGACTGTTGCACTGCCTGGGATGTACATGCTGCTCGATCTACGCACATCCCCTGCTACCTTGCCCTCGGTACTGCGCCTTCTGCCACTAGCGCTGTCGGCTGGGAATTTTACCATCAGCTTGTCCGCAAGGGTCCTGTGGTATAGCAACACTCTCGAACCCCTTTCCTCTTTGGGAATGAGAGTGGGCAGGTTCTCCTTATAGCGTGGGTCGAGCAGTGTGTACACCCAGTAATCCGTTGTGGCCAGAATGCGTGCAACGCGAGGGTCACGAGAAAGGCATCCTAACATGAAGTCAGCCATGTGTGCCAGGGTACCAGTACGCAACACATGGCTGTCTTCACTAGGAAGATCACTTTCAGGATCCTCCACCTCCTCCTCCTCCTCCTCCTCCGGCCATACACGCTGAAAGGATGACAGGCAATCAGCCGGTGTACCGTCAGCAGCGGCCCAAGCTGTCTCTTCCCCCTCCTCCTCCTGTACGCGCTGAGAAATAGACAGGAGGGTGCCCTGACTATCCAGCGGCATACTGTCTTCCCCCGCCCCCGTTTCCGAGCGCAAAGCAGCTGCCTTTATGGTTTGCAGGGAATTTCTCAAGATGCATAGCAGAGGAATGGTGACGCTAATGATTGTAGCATCGCCGCTCACCACCTGGGTAGACTCCTCAAAATTACCAAGGACATGGCAGATGTCTGCCAACCAGGCCCACTCTTCTGAAAGGAATTGAGGAGGCTGACTCCCACTGCGCCGCCCATGTTGGAGTTGGTATTCGACTATAGCTCTACGTTGTTCATAGAGCCTGGCCAACATGTGGAGCGTAGAGTTCCACCGTGTGAGCACGTCGCACAGCAGTCGGTGCACTGGCAGCTTAAAGTGATGTTGCAGGGTGCGCAGGGTGGCAGCGTCCGTGTGAGACTTGCGGAAATGTGCGCAGAGCCGGCGCGCCTTTACGAGCAGGTCTGACAAGCGTGGGTAGCTTTTCAGAAAGCGCTGAACCACCAAATTAAAGACGTGGGCCAGGCATGGCACGTGCGTGAGGCTGCCGAGCTGCAGAGCCGCCACCAGGTTACGGCCGTTGTCACACACGACCATGCCCGGTTGGAGGCTCAGCGGCGCAAGCCAGCGGTCGGTCTGCTGTGTCAGACCCTGCAGCAGTTCGTGGGCCGTGTGCCTCTCATCGCCTAAGCTGAGTAGTTTCAGCACGGCCTGCTGACGCTTGCCCACCGCTGTGCTGTCACACCGCGCGACACCGACTGCTGGCGACATGCTGCTGCTAACACATCTTGATTGCGAGACAGAGGAGGAGGAGGAGGAGGAGGGTGCTTTAGTGGAGGAAGCATACACCTCCGCAGATACCACCACCGAGCTGGGGCCCGCAATTCTGGGGGTGGGTAGGACGTGAGCGGTCCCAGGCTCTGACTCTGTCCCAGCCTCCACTAAATTCACCCAATGTACCGTCAGGGAGATGTAGTGGCCCTGCCCGCCTGTGCTTGTCCACGTGTCCATTGTTAAGTGGACCGTGGCAGTAACCGCGTTGGTGAGGGCGCGTACAATGTTGCGGGAGACGTGGTCGTGCAGGGCTGGGACGGCACATCGGGAAAAGTAGTGGCGACTGGGAACTGAGTAGCGCGGGGCCGCCGCCTCCATGATACTTTTGAAGGACTCCGTTTCCACAACCCTATACGGCAGCATCTCAAGGCTGATGAATTTTGCTATGTGGACGGTTAACGTTTGAGCGTGCGGGTGCGTGGCGGCGTACTTGCGCTTGCGCTCCAACAGTTGCGCAAGCGACGGCTGGACAGTGCGCTGAACTACACTGCTGGATGGGGCCGAGGACAGCGGAGATGAGGGTGTGGGTGCAGGCCATGAGGCGGTAGTGCCTGTGTCCTGAGAGGGGGGTTGCATCTCAGTGGCAGGTTGGGGCACAGGGGGAGAGGCAGGGGTGCAAACCGGAGGCGCTGAACGGCCTTCGTCCCACCTTGTGGGGTGCTTGGCCATCATATGTCTATGCATGGTGGTGGTGGTGAGGCTGTTGGTGTTGGCTCCCCGGCTGAGCTTTGCGCGACAAAGGTTGCACACCACTGTTCGTCGGTCGTCAGGCGTCTCTGTGAAAAACTGCCAGACCTTAGAGCACCCCGGCCTCTGCAGGGTGGCATGGCGCGAGGGGGCGCTTTGCGAAACACTTGGTGGATTATTCGGTCTGGCCCTGCCTCTACCCCTGGCCACCGCACTGCCTCTTGCAACCTGCCCTGCTGATGCCCTTGACTCCCCCTCTGAAGACCTGTCCTCCTGAGTAAGCGTTGCACACCAGGTGGGGTCAGTCACCTCATCGTCCTGCTGCTCTTCCTCCGAATCCTCTGTGCGCTGCTCCCTTGGACTTACTGCCCTTACTACTACCTCACTGCAAGACAACTGTGTCTGATCGTCATCGTCCTCCTCACCCACAGAAAGTTGTTGAGACAGTTGGCGGAAGTCCCCAGCCTCTTCCCCCGGACCCCGGGAACTTTCGAATGGTTGGGCATCAGTGACGATAAACTCCTCTGGTGGGAGAGGAACCGCTGCTGCCCAATCTAAGCAGGGGCCCGAGAACAGTTCCTGGGAGTGTTCCCGCTCCTGAGCAGGTGTCATTGTAGTGGAGTGAGGAGGCTGGGAGGAAGGAGGAGCAGCAGACAGAGGATTCGGATTTGCAGCAGTGGACGGCGCAGAACTGCGTGTTGACAATAGGTTACTCGAAGCACTTTCTGCCATCCAGGACAGGACCTGCTCACACTGCTCATTTTCTAATAACCGTCTCCCGCGTGGACCCATTAATTGGGCGATGAATGTGGGGACGCCAGAAACGTGCCTCTCTCCTAATCGCGCAGCAGTCGGCTGCGACACACCTGGATCAGGAGCTCGGCCTGTGCCCACACCCTGACTTGGCCCTCCGCGTCCTCGGCCGCGTCCACGTCCTCTAGGCCTACCCCTACCCCTCAGCATGCTGTATTACCAGTGATTTGATTTCACAGGCAGGAAATAAATTGGCGCAAGACTGCAGCCAAATATAATTTTTTCCCTTTTTTGAAAACGAAAGGCCCCACTGCCTCTAGTGAATGAATAATCTAAGTTTAATAACTGTGCTGTGTCCCTGCTAATGTGTCACAGAACGTGAGGGTAGCAGAGTTATTAACTCTGGCAGAGCAGGTATTTTTTTTCCCAATTAAGGAAAGCAAATGGCGAAGCCAGGAGTAAAACGTAGCTGGGTGCGTCTGATTTTTAAACGTTGCACACGCAGCCGACACGTGTCCACCGCCCTTAGGACGGACAGAGGCTGGACAAATACAATTATTTTCAGTTTTTTTCCACCAAAAGGCAGCACTGCGTATATTCAATGAATAATAACTGTGTTGTGGCCCTGCCTACACAATTCTTTCCCTGCAGTATCAATGGAGGGTGCAATGCTCTGCAGAGGCGATTTTGAGAAGAAAAAAAAAATGCAGCACAGCTAACAGCAGCCAGCACAGTACTGCACACGGTTAAATATGGCCCTAGAAAGGACCGTTGAGGTTCTTGAAGGCTACACTCACTCCTAACACTCTCCCTGCCTATGCAGCACTTCTGTCCCTAATGCCGGGTGCAACGCTCTGCAGAGGCGATTTTGAGAAAAAAAATAATTGCCACTGCTAACAGCAGCCAACACACAGCTATCAGTGGCCCTAATAAGGACCTTTGGGGGTCTTGAAGCCTACACTAACTACCAATTCTTTCCCTACAGCAGCTTCGGTACAAACAGCACTGTCCCTCATCTAACTCACACGGCATCTGAGGCGAGCCGCGGGAGGGGCCGACTTTTATATTCGGCGGACACCTGATCGCCCCAGCCACTCACAGCAGGGGGGTGGTATAGGGCTGGAACAACGCAGGGGGAAGTTGTAATGCCTTCCCTGTCTTTCAATTGGCCAGAAAAGCGCGCTAACGTCTCAGGGAAGGAAGTGAAAATAACCAGAACACCGCATGGTGTTCGTTACGAATAACGAACATCCCGAACACCCTAATATTCGCACGAATATCAAGCTCGGAAGAACACGTTCGCTCATCTCTAGTCATTACCAAAACTACTTGTTCTTTTAACGGATATTACAAGAGTAGAAGTAGATGGTATTGGATTTTGAGAAGCCAAAGGCAGAATAAAAACTTTTTCAAAATGATTCATAAAAGTCCCAGAATCCTTTTTGCTAAATACATTTTGCATAAAGATTCAATATACCCTGGAGATCATGTTTCATACATGAAGCACATTTTTTGAGTCTGGTTTTAGCTGAATCAGCCAAGTCCTTAAGCCCCTATTAAAAGAACAGCAGAGAAAGAATCAGTAAAGATACTCAAATGCATAATTTGTATGATACACCCCAACAGCCTATTTAAAAGACCCGGTTTTGTAACTGGCTCTGGGTAGTCAGATGCTAGAGAGCTCACAATTTGATAGCATTGCGAGCAAAACTGTATTCAGCCCAACTGTGAACTCAGAGAAGGGGGCTCATCCCCAACTGCCCCCTGTTTTAATACTGACCACCAATTACATAGTATGGGCAGTAAGCTTTCCCAGGACGCCCTCATAATGTCCAGCTGCCGCGTTGTAATGTGCTGTGTCCAAGCATCGCACTTACCCCTACAGTGGGGTATGCACACACACCCTCAGCCAAGCCACCAGGAGTAGGATAGGAGGGGGATCGGGAGTGCTGTAGTCCCATGCTCTAAACAGCCTTTGGAAGAGAATCCACAACCAGGGAGAACTGCAGCGTCCCAAGGAATAGAGTATTTGGAAGGGAGAACCACCCCTTCCAATTGCAGGGCAAGAAAAGGAAAAACAATTTTTTGGGGTCAGTAACTCCAAGAGCTCCGGCACCTCTCTGAATACCTGCCTACTGACGGGACTGGAACAACACCAAGGAGGGGGGTAGGGGGGAGAGGCTTTACACCTTTCTGTGTTTTTCCTATCAGGCAGAAACAATCTCAGGTGGTGCTGCCATGGAGAAGACTGTGAGAAAATTGTTTGTATGCATATAGCCTGAGGCTGGGGTCACACGGGACATAAGAATTCCGTGTCGCATGTCAGTTTTCCCACACGGCTTGCCGCGGCTTTTACAAATCTCGTCCACTTTGCTGCTTAGTCCCACTTCTAAAGATGCATGCAGAACTTCCCTGCAGAGGGTTTGCACGGAAATTCCGCAGTATTTCCGTCTCGTGTGACCCCAGCCTTAGGATTTAAACAGACAAAAGTGATAGCAGCCTAAGCGCTAATTCCCACAGGCGAATTTCCGACGCATATCACGCGGCAGAAATCCGCGGCGTTGCCCCGCAGCTATTAGGTTCTATTGAACCAAATAGCGCAATGCTCACGGTGCGGAATTCCACCGTGGAATTCCGCTCCGTGAATTCACCCGTATTCACCCGCGGCATGTTCTATTTGCAGGCAATGGAAGCCGTCCGTCATGCTATCTTCTTCTGTAGCACAGCAGAAGATAGCGTGAAAATGCTTCCCTGCCTACCTCCTGCCACGTCCGGAGCGTCATGTGATGCTGTGGGCGTGTCATATGACGCTGCCGGGGCGTCATGTGCTCTACTGCACATGCCCGCCTGAGTGTCATGCGGGACAATGGGAGGCGGATCTGGAGGTACTTATGGGATCTCTGAGGGGCGCCGTGATGGGCTACGCTGCGGAATTCCACTTGCGGAGCCTGTTATGGCCGTGGGCACTAGGCCTAAGGGCTCAGTCAGACGGGCGTTTTTTTTTGCTGCGCACGTTTTTTGCGTTTGCGATTCGCATCTATATAGAACCAATGCTTTTCAATGGTAGCGATCACGTCTGATTTTTACATGCACATAAAATTTGCACCTAACAAACATAAAACATATGGGTGTCAATGGAAGTGGTTACGTGATTTCTTTTACGTACGAAGTGTGATTTTTATTTTTTCACGTGCGAATAAACGCATGTAAAAAATGTCTGTCTGACTGACTGAGCCCTAAGGCCGGGTTCACTCGGGAGTAAATGCTTAAAATCACACATCTCCTCCATGTGTTGCGCACATTTACAGAAGCCCAAGAGGCTCTTGTGATGCACAAGTGCGCACAAAATAGAGCATGTTACATATTTTTTCGTGCAACCAGAATGTGCGTGCAAAATAGCCTTATGTGAACAAACCCAATGAAATTAAATGCGGAAATGTCGTCATTGTTGGCTCTTGTGAACGATAAATCGCTCCGTGTAAAAGAACTCTAAGGGCTCCTTTACAATGCCGATCACGATATCGCCGCGAGAAAATGGCAGCAAAATCACATTTCTGTTCAGGCGATGTCTGAGCGTCAGCACTGCATTTTCCTGACATATAATCTCACATCGCTGCCGCTTGCAATTTTATCTCGCAATGATGATAGGAAAATCACAAGTTTGTGTGTTGCGATGCGATAAAATAGAGGCTCCGTAGGGAAACATGGGCAAAAAAAAAAAATCATAAAGAAACAGAAAGATAGCGCAGGCAGCGATTGCTAAAACTTGCAACATCGCATGAGAGAAACCATCGCAGATGGGAATGAAGTCATTGAAAAGCATGGGTTTCATAATTCTGCGCTTACACGCACTCTCGCATCACGTGATTTTATCACAAGTGTGAGGGCAGCCTAATGCTGCATTCACACGAATGTATATCTGCTCGGTTTTTGCGCCGAGCCGATATACGTCGTCCTCATCTGCAGGGGGGTGGGGGAGGGAGGATGGAAGAGCCAGGAGCAGGAACTGAGCTCCCGCCTCCTCTCCGCCCCTCTGCACTATTTGCAATGAAAGGAGGCGGAGAGGGGGTGGGGCTAAATTCCGAGAATTAGCCCCGCCGCCGCCCCGCCTCTCCCCATTGCAGAGGGGCGGAGAGGAGGCAGAGAGGAGGCGGGAGCTCAGTTCCTGCTCCTGGCTCTTCCATCCTTCCCCCCCCCCCCTCTGCACATGAGGACGACGTATATTGGCTCGGCTTGAAAACCAAGCAGATATACGTTCGTGTGAATGCACCCTAAGGGCGCCCACCCCCTGGCGATTTTTTTCCCTGCGAAATTCGCAGCATTTTTTTCTCTGCAGGGGTCTATGGGACTTGTAATGTTAAAATCGCGATCGCGCAAAATCGCAATATACCGCGAAATCGTGATTTTGCGCGATCGCGATTTTAACATTACAAGTCCCATAGACCCCTGCAGAGAAAAAAATGCTGCGAATTTCGCAGGGAAAAAAATCGCCAGTGGGTGGGCGCCCTTAGGATGACTTCACAACTTTTTTGTGCTATGAATGTGGCTTTTTTGCATACATATCAGCGTATTGCATTGTAAATTTCCTCCCCACAGGGCATGTTTACTTGAGCGCGGCAAACAAAAACGCACGGATTAAAATGGCGCATTCGTTTCAGATGTGTTTTTTTTCCGGCAGAATGTTTCACACATCTCCTTGAGTATCCGACGAGCATTTGCGCACCGTGTATTGATTTTTTTGTGCGTGCGCAAAACACAGAAAGTAAACGCATTCATTGAAATGGGTTCTATTCACTGCAAATTGCACACACAAATGATAGCGATGGACGCAGCATGCTGCGATTTGCCGCGATGAGCCTATCTGTCAGTTCTCCCCCCTACTCCCTGGAGGCGGAATATTGCTAATGATATTTCGCCTCACCCATGGACAGGGGGCCTGAGGCTGGGCTCACAAGACTGTGTTTACCTGCGGGCCTCATGTGTGCTTCAAATGTTTTTTGCATTACACGCAAAACGAACACACAGGTATGAGCGGCCCAAAAATAGTAATCAATAGGCTATTAGTATTCATGCGTGATGCTCAATGACAATACACTTGTGTGAGCTTGGCCTAACAGGCAGCAGTGCCAGGCTGTACGATGGATCGGTATTAGTGTATCTTGACGCCCCAATGAAGCTAGGGGTTTGACAGGAGAAACGCCCCTGTCACAACCCTAGCTCCCGATTGGCTGACTACTCCAAGGTCTCCAAGATCCTAGCCGGACACTGTTTTTAGACAGTTGGCTGGCGTGGATGCTTCGGGTTCGGGATGTTTCACCTGTTTGCCTGACATTTATAGTTGTAAATGCTTCCATGTTAAATGTGTAACATGGAAGCATTTCTAGTGAACAATGTAATCCAAACAGGAGGAGCCTGACATGTAGCAGTGGTGTGGAGCTGCTGCTGGCAGCACACACGGCAGAGGGGACAGTATCTTTCAGGAGCAGCGAGTGCAGGCGTACACAGTGCAGCCCAGTAACGCCGGCAGAGGACCTGGGGAGCCAATTGGTCAACTTGTCTGCCAGCGGAGATGAGGAGCTGGAGGCTGGAATTTCAGGTGAGTACACCAGGAGCAGGGACTATTTCGCCTAGGGGAGGGGCCGGGCACCTTCCAGCAGGAGCGGTGAGCAGAAAGCAGCGGCGGCTAGTATGCAAAACCACCTCAGAGATGAGGGTCGGAGAGACAAGTCCAGGAGCGGGGAGCACACCACAATTACACGTAAAACTACTGCACATGCGAGCATCGCGCCCAGGGAAGCTCCACAAGCAGAGGCGAGCACAGTGCCGGGGACTAACATTCAGTACATGGAAACAAGAGGGCTGCCAAGGGTCCAGCACTACCCTCAAACACAGTGCAGGGGATCTAGGAAGTGGGAGCAGAGGAGCGGACTACAGACTAAACGGCCTAGGAGCCGCCACGGAACACTTAATCTGCACTCAACCCATTTTTTTTAACCAATGAGCTTCAGGGGGCATCACCCCTGTGTCAGTCTTGTCTCCACCAGGACTTACTGGTGGCGTCAAGATACACTAATACCCAATGGATCTGTGCAAGGTGACCAGACATCCTGATTTGGGTGGGACAGCTCCGCTTTCTGTCGCGACCCCAGAGGGACAGCCACTTTTGGGACGTCAGTTCATCATTCTAGTGATTACAAGCAGAGGTGCCCCAACTCCCCAGCCGGTAATCGCTCTGCAACGCCCTGACAGATACACACACTGATGGCAGTGTGTGCATCCGGGATCTTCTACCCCTCTTCTCTTGACCTCTGCTCTTTGGTTCTGCAAGAGGAGAAGGGAGGAGGCCCAGTTGTGGGCACACATGTAGTGACCCAGAGTTATGGTCCCTCCTTCAATTGTAAGCCTGTTTGTCTTTAAGTAAGTGATGTCAATCTTGTGTAAGTCTGTCTCCCAGTCCTATTACTGTGATTGGTAGTTTGGGAATTGGGGGAGGAGTTGAAAGAGATGCAAGAAGAAGGGAGTAATTGGTGGTCAGAGAAGGAGGTGCACGCAGGAGAGACGGGCTGATGCTTCCGCGGGGATGGAAGCACAGGAGATGCTGCCCAAGGGCGTTTTCACAAGACAATTTTCGTGTTCAGTTTTTTGTTAGCCAAAATCAAGAGTAGAGAAAGTATAATGGAAGGTATTGCATGTCTTCCGTATTTTGGACCCACTCCTGGTTGAACATAAAGAGTTGGTGTGGGAGTACAAGTGCCACACGCACCCCTGCTGAACTTCATCCAGAGGGGACGCGCAAAAACCTGTTGCAGCTAACAGCTAAAGTAAGAGTGATTTGAGAGGCCATGTAACACAAGAAAGTATCCTTCAGATAACAGTGACTGAGGATGTTTGTGCTTTGGGAAAAAAGAACTTTCTGTTGCCAAGTGTATTCAGAAAGGTAGAGCTCAAAAATCTGTTCAGAAGCCTGTATCTTCATGTTGAGAAGTACAAGTGTTTGCCAGTGTTGGAAAATCAAAAGCAAACTGCGTGTCCCCGGTTTTGAAAAATCACTTTTGTTTGTGTACTCCTTTATTTATTGCAAGTAACTTATTGCTTATCTAGGGACACTGGCGTCATGACAATAATCTAGGACTGATCTGTGGTAATCAAGTCTGCTAATAATTTATCTCCCTTGCTAGTCACTTAGCTAGGTAGTTTTTGGGAAAGGAGATGGCAGAGCCACCGTGAACCACTGCCAACTTTTATCCCGCTGTCTCCCGGCTGAAGGCCTGGTTCTCGGTCACTGCACACACACTACCACCCACCGGCAGCAGCGCTTAGAGGAGCATCGGTGCTGAGAAGACCAGGAAGAGGTATGTATGTGGATCTTCTGCGAGAGTAACTTCTATTGCTGGGTATATTGTGGGGTGTCACTATTATAGCTGTGGGGGGTCACTATTAGTGGTGAGGCTTCTGTGGGGGGGGGTCATTATTATTGCTGGGGCTTCTATGGGGGTCACTACTATTGCTAGGGATACTGTGGGGATCACTTATTGCTGGGGCTTCTGTTGGGGGTCACTGTTACTGCTGGAGCTAGTATAGGGGACACTATTTCTACTGAGGCTGCTCTGCATGTGACAGCAAGCTGATTTAGAGTGTGTTTACACATGGCGGAAATGCTGCGGAATGTTCGCAGCTAAAATGGCACCAGTGGTACATATTTTGACAGTTTTTTGTATGCAGAAATGCTGTGCAATTTGCTCCCTGTCTTTCTTTGAACCATCCCTGCAGAGGTAAAATCATTATATGTTGTGATAAGCCCCGCCCCTGGCCACACCCCTATGTCCTGCTTTGACCCTGGGAAAATCTGGTCATCTTAATCTGTTAAACCATGTTGTGTAGAAGCATTGGAGTTGAAACAGTAGTAGCAGAGCTGAATTTTTTTGCTGTAGCAGAGCTGAGAAAGGATATGGTTCAGACGTAGTGCTTCTGTTGCAGTTCTTACCATGTGGCAAAAACTGCAGAACAACCACTATGTCTGCGTACAGCCTTCGTCAGCCTTAAAGGGGTTGTCTCGCGAAATCAAGTGGGGTTATACACTTCTGTATGGCCATATTAATGCACTTTGTAATATACATCGTGCATTAAATATGAGCCATACAGAAGTTATTCACTTACCTGCTCCGTTGCTAGCGTCCCCGTCGCCATGGTTCCGTCTAATTTCGGTGTCTTCTTGCTTTTTTAGACGCGCTTGCGCAGATGGATCTTCTCCCTTCGGCTCGGCTCAGAAGCATCAGCGTTTTGGCTCCGCCCCCTTGTACGCGTCATCGCGTAGCTCCGTCCCCGTCACGTGCCGATTCCAGCCAATCAGGAGGCTGGAACCGGCACACGTCATGGGGCGGAGCTACGCGATGACTGGTTGTTTGACGATGATTTGTGTTCAGAGCTGTAAACTACTGTGGGTTTTCGGTGTGGCAACCTGTGACATCAGCAGCCGCTGCGCTGCCTACTGTCAGTGAATGGAGTCATTCATTTTCATTCAGCAGTGAAAGGGTTCATCCTGCGTGTTGCGCCGCTTCCTGCTGGTGCTGCAGTTCTCCGAAGCTGTAAAATGAGTGTTAGGGGCAGAGTGACCGTCCTGAGCTCATTGCCATCATAGTCTGGGATGGGCAGCAGCGTTACCCGCCTGTAACCTGCTGCATAACCACACATAGTGCCCAGATCATAAGGGCTGCCACATACAGCTGAGGGCTTGGATGTCCAGTACTGAGGCGGAGGGGTATATGTCAGAAACACAGTGACCAATACAGCACCAACCGCCTGGTACCTAGTGGTACAGCAGTCCTGTGCCAGCATCTACAACCTGGTAGCAGAGCAGACCTGTGCTAGCCTCAGCACCCACAACCTGGTAGTAGAGCAGACCTGTGCCAGTCCCAGGACCTACAGCCTGGTAATAGAGCAGTCCTGTGCCAGCCTCAGCACCCACAACCTGGTAGTAGAGCAGACCTGTGCCCCCTTGTACGCGTCATCGCGTAGCTCCGCCCCCGTCACGTGCCGATTCCAGCCAATCAGGAGGCTGGAACCGGCACACGTCATGGGGCGGAGCTACGCGATGACGCGTACAAGGGGGCGGAGCCAAAACACCGATGCTTCCGAGCCGAGCCGAAGGGAGAAGATCCATCTGCGCAAGTGCGTCTAAAAAAGCAAGAAGACACCGAAATTAGACGGCACCATGGCGACGGGGACGCTAGCAACGGAGCAGGTAAGTGAATAACTTCTGTATGGCTCATATTTAATGCACAATGTACATTACAAAGTGCATTAATATGGCCATACAGAAGTGTATAGACCCACTTAATTTTGCGAGACAACCCCTTTAACAGAGCTGAATTCACCAGATGCAGTAGAACCAAACTGATTAGATGCATTGGACATGATCTGTCAATAATAGCAGAGCTGGGGGGGCGTGGCTTGGAGAGGCACCGGGACGGCAGCAAATCTTTAGGCTCCGCTCGGATACAGGCACTTCTATCTATAAAAAGCACAGTTGGAGGTGGAAAACCACTAAAACAGCTCGAGGAACTCACCAGGACAGCATGTCAGCGAGAAGGAGAGGCTCGAAACCAATGCCGACAAAACTAGAGACCTTCTTTGCGGCGCGCGGGTCTCCCTCTGCATTGGCCGCGCAGAGGATCGTGCCGGCAGCTCGCACGGACCGGGAGCGGGAAGCTGACAGCCGCTCCGCACAGGAGAAAGCAGCGGAGGAAAAAGCCACAGAAAGCTCTGCCGGAGCGACCGGAGGCTCCCAGCATAACACAGCTATACCGAAAGGCACAAAAGAAAGGTCAGTGAATGGGGGGAAAAGCACTGCCAAGGGGACCCCTGCACCTAAGATGGCGCCGACCACGTTGCCACACACAATGAGAACCCCCACAAGCAGCCCAGAAAAACAGAGACAGATGTCTCAGGCTGCTGGGAGCGATTCGGAGGCTGATCACCCCCATGAAACAGCGGAGGAAAGAGCAACGGAAGGCTCTGCTGAAGCGGCCGGAGGCTCCCAGTATAACACAGGCATACCAAAAGACTCAAAGGGAAGGTCAGTGAATGGGGGAAAAAATACAGCCAAGGGGACCCTTACATCTAAAATGGCGCTGACCACGCTACCACACATAGTGAGAACTCCCACAAGCAGCCCAGAAAAGCAGAGGCAGAAGATGTCTCAGGCTGCTGAAACTGATTCAGTAACTGAATATCTTCATGAGAAAGGAGATGATAATGACCTAGATAATCTCACTGCATCAAACAAACCGGTGACTGAGCTGTACATAAAAGAGATATTGTTGGTGCTTAGAAACACCATACAAGCAGACATCTCAACACTATCTTCCACAGTAAATTCCTCCATCCGGGACATTAACAACAAAATAGAAAAGCACGAGAAAAAATTGGAGGAAGTGGTGGGCTCGCACAATTCATTAATCGATTCCCACTACGATTTAGAAGAAAAAGTCAACAAATTGCAACTCAAACTATCCGACTTAGAGGATAGAAACCGACGCAACAACGTCAAAATAAGAGGGATATCGGAAAATGTCTCCAATGCGGAAATAGTAAATTACATTACGCGATTTATGCAGAACATGCTCCCCAACATGCCAATGCAAGAATTCAAGATAGATAGAGCCCACAGACTACCGCGTCCAAAATTTCTTAAAGAGGAATACCCCAGAGACGTTATAGCCCGAATTCATTATTTTGGCCTTAATGAATGCAACAAGAAAACTACAACCTCTACCAAACCCATATTCTGAACTGCGAATATTTGCTGATTTATCGCAATCCACTTTGGAAGCGAGGAGAAGTTTCGCAGCAATTACCGCCTCTCTAAGAAAAGCCAGCATCCCGTACAAATGGGGATTTCCCACCAAAATTATAGTTACAAAGGAAGGAAGAACACATATCCTCCATGACCCTAAATCTGCGACAGACACCTTAAACTCCTGGGGAATTACACCGCAAAACCTAACCTATGCAGTCGCTAATACAGAAAAAAACAGACGCCAGCAAAACACTAGCCGGGGCTCCCCACCCCCGGAGTGATCCAGAAAATCCCACCTCCAATTGATACAAAACAACGTTTTATGAAGTGCCTGCTCGAGATAGCTGGACTTTTCTCCCCCACCGAAAAATGCAAGTTCTAACTTGCCTTGTATATGTCAGTCTTATCCTCAACATTCTGACTCTCACGCCAGACACACTTTTTTGTACTGGCTCTATACAAAATGAGGATTTTGTTTGGTTCTTTTCTCCTTGTTACTTTGTTTCCATAGGCATCCACGCATCACAAGCTCCCCCAAGTCTCCAACTTTACTGCCACCCACCATCTACATGGCGGTGAAAATCCTATCGATTAACGCCAACGGCTTGAACTCGCCTTTCAAGAGACGATCTGCATGGAGAGAGGCAACTATGCAAAACGTTGATATTATGTGTATTCAGGAGACCCATTTGTTAGAAGTAGATAAATGTAGAATGACCCATAGAATGTTTCCGCAGGTTATATTTGCATGTGCCCCAAAAAAGCAAGCGGGGGTGATGGTGGCATTCCGAGATAGAGTTCCATTCACAATCGACAAACAGATAGGTGACCCGAAGGGACACTACCTAATCTTAGTGGGTTCCCTTAGGAATACAAAAATCACCATAGTCAACACATATGTAACAAACTCAAAACAAATTAATTTTCTTAACAAATTTTTTAAAAAAATTAACCAAGTAGCGGAGGGTCCAATAATGATAAATGGTGACTTCAACCTAGTCCCTGATAGAGAACTTGACACTACAAATCCAAAACTCAAAAGAAGCGCCACCCTGGGGGAATGGCTACACAGAAACGCGTTCTATGACGCATTTCGGTGCTCCAACGCCTCTGCAAAAGAATATTCACATTATTCAAATAGACACAAATCTTTCTCACGCATAGACTTATGCCTAGTTGAGAGAAAACTTTTAGCATCAATACAAAAAGCGGAGATCGGGTCGGCCACATGGTCTGACCATGCTCCAATTATAACAACATTGAATGTGGGAGGCCTTGGATTACCGACCAAATCTTGGAGAAATAATACTTATTTAATGAGCATACCCAAATACAGGGAAAAAATTCAAGAAGCATTAATAGAATACTTTAAATTTAACGCCATCCCACAAACAGACCCAGTAACGGTGTGGACCGCCCACAAGGCATATATGAGAGGAATCTTAATAAAGTTAGGCTCCAAATATAAAAAAGACAAAACAAAAAGAACAGATGAAATCCTAGCCCAAATACAACAAAAAGAATCCCTATTAAAAAACTCCCCAGACCAAAATACACACACTGAATTACACAAATTGAGATTGGCCCTGCGAAAAACATTACTAGGGGACTTCGATAGAGAGATCACTGCTCAACGAGCGGACAGCTATTCAGCAATCAATAGGCCATCCAAATGGATGGCAAATTTGATTAAAAGAAAAACAATAAAAGCGAATATTCCTTACATTTGGAATTTCCAAGATAAAAAACAAAAACTATCGAACCCCAAACATATTGCAGACAATTTTTGCTCTTTCTATAGCAAATTATATAATTTAAAAAACGACCCTCAAACTAAACAACCAGATAGGGAATCAATCAAAACATTCCTGCAAAGGGTCAACCTACCGAAGCTGACACCCTTGCAAACGAGCTTCTTGGACGCCCCGTTCTCAGCCTCGGAGATAATTGACACTATATCATCCCTAAAAAATCAGAAAGCCCCCGGACCGGATGGATATTCAGCAGAATATTATAAAAACTTCCTACCTCATCTATCAACTCATATCACCAACACGTTCAACACGATCAAAGAAAGAGGCAAATTTCCACAGGAGATGCTGCAGGCCACAATCGTAGTCCTGCCAAAACCGGGAAAAGAGCCAAACACACCAACTAACTTTCGACCTATATCATTAATTAACACTGACATTAAGATCTACGCTAAAACGCTGGCCCGTAGAATGGTAGATGTACTCCCAGACATAATACATTCCGATCAAATGGGGTTTGTAAAGGGGAGACAGGCCTCGGACGGCACACGGAAAATCCTGAACCTAATACATTCAATAGAAACATCTAAATTACCATCAATAATGCTGGCCCTGGACGCCGAAAAGGCATTTGATAGAGTCCATTGGGAGTATATCTTTGAGACAATGAGAAGATTTGGTTTTGGGGAAAGTACGATAGGTGCCGTCCGGGCCCTGTATTCGGCCCCTACAGCTACTGTCTTGGTGGATGGCACCCTGTCAGTCCCCCTGTCAATTTCGAACGGCACAAGACAGGGCTGCCCATTGTCTCCTATTCTGTACGTGTTGGCCATAGAGCCGCTAGCAGAACTAATTCGCACCTCTCCTGAAATAAAGGAAATCCCAATAAATCACAGACAATACAAAATAGGATTATTCGCAGACGATGTCATCTTGACACTGACCCGTCCTCTAGAATCTTTAAGAGTGGCATGTAAAATAATTAACCAATTTAGCAATGTATCCTTATACAAGTTGAACGTAGACAAGTCCCTTATCCTGGGTCTGGGGATATCTACAAGCCTAGAAAAAGCAATACGGGCGGAATTCCCCTTTGAGTGGAAAAAGAAAGGCATACCTTATTTAGGAATAACATTGACACCATCTATTAAAAATATAGAACAAGAAAACTACCCAAAACTACTTAACTCCGCCCAAAAAGAAATTGACCATTTATCAAGTTTAAAATTGTCGTGGATGGGCAAGATCACATCCTATAAAATGAAAATCTTCCCATTAATTTTGTACCACTTTAGAACCTTACCGCTACCTATCTCCAAACTAACAATTAACAAACTCCAAAAACAGCTAAACAACTTCATATGGAGTGGAAAAAAAACCACGACTAGCTCTGTCAATATTAGCACTCCACCGGAAAAATGGAGGATTGGGAGTACCAAATCTAACGGCATATTATGAAGCCAATATATTAAACCAAACCAGACAACTAATTATGACCAACAACACAGTGGGATGGCCTAATGTAGAAAAAAGCTATATAAATGATATACCTGGTCAGGCATTAATGCTTGCTATTTTAGTAGACGGTTTGCTATTCCCAAAATGCACAGACACCCAACTTAAAAACATCCCTCCTACATTACAAGCTGCGATCCAAACATGGAAAGAACTTACTAAAAAAACAAGCATATACGATAAAACGGAGTATCCTTATATACCTATCGAAACACTCAACCTCTTTTTACCAAACTGTGATATGAAAACGTGGAGTGTTAAAGGAATCAGATATGTAGAGGACTTAACATACAAGAGAGAAATTAAAAGCTTCGCAGAAATTAGTTCCAAATATGGCCTTCCGCAGAGCGAAAAATTCACATATTTCAGAATCTGTTCTCTCCTAAGAGAAAAACCAATACACAAAGCAAAACTCCCGGATACAATCATTAAGAAAGTTTTCACAAACCCACCCAAGAGTAAATCGGAGACAAGATCCTACTACGACATATTAACCAACAATAAAACAATGTCGAAAAAATCATATATGTCGAGTTGGGATCTCGAACTCAAAGAAAAGATACCTCTGGATCTATGGTCCAGCTCAAATACATTAATGACGAAATCCACTATGGGACTTAACATAATGGAAGTCCAGATCAAAATCAACCTGAGATGGTACTACACTCCGTCACTTCTATATAACAGATCGAACTTGGGAGACGGTTTGTGTTGGAGAGGCTGTGGCCAAAAAGGCACATTGTCACACATTTTTTGGTCATGTCCATCTCGAGTTGGGATCTCGAACTCAAAGAAAAGATACCTCTGGATCTATGGTCCAGCTCAAATACATTAATGACGAAATCCACTATGGGACTTAACATAATGGAAGTCCAGACCAAAATCAACCTGAGATGGTACTACACTCCGTCACTTCTATATAACAGATCGAACTTGGGAGACGGTTTGTGTTGGAGAGGCTGTGGCCAAAAAGGCACATTGTCACACATTTTTTGGTCATGTCCATCTCTAAAAGTATACTGGGAGGGCATAACCAATTTCTTACAAAGCACGCTGAAATGCTACATACCTAAAGATGCCAAAGTGTTTATGTTGCTGATGGGTTTGGAAAATTTTCCCAAACAGATAAGATATGTACTAGCCCACTCCCTAATGACCGCCAAATCCATTGTAGCAAGACATTGGAAAAATCCACTACCCCCAGACATTGAAGAATTTAAGAGTCGTATGGACGACCAATATATATTTGAAAAATGGTTGGCGTACAGGAATAAGAACACCAAAAAATTCAATGAGACTTGGGATACATGGAGACTATCCTTAAAAAAAAACAATAGTTGAAACATACAGATGCGAGTAGCCTAGTTACTAAGTTTGTTCTAATGTTTGTTCCTTGTATAATATGTGTGCAATACAGGTTGTCGCAGAATTGTAACGGTTACGCTAAGCGAAAATTATAGGAAATAGTACATGAACATATCATAACCACAATATAATAAAGGCTAATAAAATCTTAGCCGATTAATACCCCATATAGTATAGAGCGTATACCAAATCAGTTATATGTTTTGATTGTATAATTGTGGTATGTTGTCAGATGCTGACGTAAAGTAATCTAACCAAATAGTATTACAAATAGCACAGTTTGAGTTTGATACTAAACATACGCTGATTATGTGCAAATTTTTTTTTATGCTGATATGTACCAATGACTTGTATGCTTGTTAAAACCAATAAAAAATTTAATGATTAAAATAATAGCAGAGCTGAGTTAGTCAGCTGCATTAGACCTGAATAAACCAGTACCATCATAGCTGATGTCGGCAGATGCATGTAGTAAACTCAGCTCTACAATAAAAAAAAAAATCAAATCTTGTTATTTGTGTAGCTGCAACTTATTCCGCAGCGCTTTCAGGTCATTTATTTATTACCCCCCACTAAGCTGGGTACTCATTTTACCGACCTCAGAAGGGTGGAAGGCTGAGTCAACCTTGAAACAGCTACCCAAAGAATGCAGGGATCGAACTCACAACCTTCAGGTACGTTGCATTAGTCCTGACTAGAGCAGATGTAGTAGAGATGAGTTAATACCTTGCATTACACCTGACTAGATCATGTGTAGCAGAGCAGAGTTTGTCTGAGGTGGTTTAGCTCAGTTTAAATCATTTGGCACAAGTGTTAGTTTTGAGTAATTGGCTTTATATAAAAGTGCACACAGTGCAGCTTAAAAAAAGAAAAAAAAATTAAATGACAAACACAGCTCAGCATGGGCTGGCATACCAACAGTGGGAAAATTACATCTGAGTTTGTAAGATGTAGCAGAGCTGAGATGGCTATTTGCATTAGAACTAAGTGTCCATTCACAAGCAGCAGGTTTGCTGACTCTCATTCCCCTAAACAAAGCTTACAAACATCTAAACGCTCACTGCAGAAATAAACCCATTTTAAGAGTGCTATAACATACATGGAGGGTAACGATCCGTATTATCTTAACTGAAATATGTGCCCACCCAGCATTCTAGGCACTTACATAACACACTCAGCTCTGCTGCATATCTGAGTATAGACAACCATGTTATAGACCTTGCTTACCTGAGACGCTGTATACACTCGCTTCTCTGCTCCTCTCAGCAGCTAGAGCCCCAGGTTGTTGTCAGCACATCGCTCAGTATGGAGGTTAGCAGGTCCACACTTGCTCTTTTATCACTTTCTTGGCCCCCGGAGAGGCGGTTGATATTACTGTATACGGTGGGAGGAGGTTTATGTTACCGAATACACATAGAGGAGGTTTATGTTATCTTAACCACTGCTGTACTGGTTATTTAGTAACTGCTTGCACAATCATTTCCTCTTCTCTAAACCAAAGGTGATTCCGACGTCTCTGCAGACTTATTTGCACAAGAACGCGGTTGAGCAAGTGTCAAAAAAAGTACATAAACACTTTTTTTTAATGCTGTCACCACTATATTGTAGTACAAATTTCCAATTTTAAGTACTGAATGACTATGACAACTGAAGTTCACATGAATGCGCTCACCTGTACGCTAACCTGTATGCTATTCACAGTAGACCACAGCTCAACTAAAACTAAGCTCCCTTCACATAAGTGCTGGGTGTAACTAAAGGCTCAGGGGCCCGGGTGCAAAAGTTCAGTTCGGATATGAGATACATAGATAGATAGATAGATAGATATGAGCTAGATGGATAGATAGATATGAGATAGTAAGATAGACAGATATGAGATAGATGGATAAATAGATATGAGATAGATAGATAGATGTGAGCTAGATAGATAAATATGAGATAGATAGTTAGATATGTGATTGATAGATAGGATACATAGATATAAGGCACATTACATATATATATATATATATATATATATATATATATATATATATATATATATATATATATATATATAGACTAGCTGATATACCTGGCTTCGCCCAAGTTAATTTGGTACTGGTGTTTATCTGTTGTTCACACGGAAAATCTTATGAAGTCGTGGTTACTTTAGAGATACCGGGAAAAAAAATATGTTCACCATTTTGCATGGTTCTTTGCGTTACCCAGGAAACACCACGGGAGGTAACCATGCGACGTTTCCTTTATATAAAATGACATTAGGAAGTGAGAGAATTAGATTCCATACGTAAAATTTGGACGCTAATTCTTTTGCACTTAGAATTGAATAATCGAGTTGGGACCCATTAGCTTTTCATATTTATGACACAATCAATGCCCGTGCCAAATTTCAAGTTTCTATTACACCAAGAAGTGAGAGAATTAGATTTCGTACGTAAAATGTGGATGATAATTCTTTTGCGCTTAGAATTGAAAAATCAAGTTGGGACCCATTAACGTTTCCTATTTATGACATAATCAATGCTCATGGCAAATTTCAAGTTTCTCTGACATCGGGAAGTGAGAGAATTAGATTCCGTACGTAAAATTTGGACGCTAATTCTTTTGCGCTTAGAATTGAATAATCGAGTTGGGACCCATTAACTGTTTCTATTTATGACATAATAATCAATGCCCGTGCTAAATTTCAAGTAAGAAAATTAGATTACGTATGTAAAATTTGGACGCTAATTGTTTTGCGCATAGAATTGAATAATCGAGTTCGGACCCATTAACTTTTCCAATATATGACACAATCAATGCCCGTTCCAAATTTCAAGTTTCTATGACACCTGGAAGTGAGAGAATTAGATTCCGTACGTAAAATGTGGACGCTAATTCTTTTGCACTTAGAATTGAATAATCGAGTTGGGACCTATTAACTTTTCCTATTTATAACATTATCAATGCTCATGCCAAATTTCATGTTTCTACGACATCGGGAAGTGAGAGAATTAGATCCCTACGTAAAATTTGGATGCAATTTTTTTTGCGCTAGAATTGAATAATCGAGTTTGGACCCATTGGGTTTTCCTATTTATGACATAATCAATACTTTTGCCAAATTTCATGTTTCTACGACATCGGGAAGTTGGAGAATTAAATTCTGTACGCAAAATTTGGACACTAATTCTTTTGCGCTAAGAATTGAATAGTCGAGTTGGGAGCCATTAGCTTTTCCTATTTATGACATAATCAATGCTTGTGCCAAATTTCACGTTTCTATGACACCGGAAAGTGAGAAAATTACATTCCGTACGTAAAATTTGGACGCTAATTCTTTTGCACATAGAATTGAATAATCGAGTTGGGACCCATTAGCTTTTCCTATTTATGACAACGGAATCACAGTGGTATTTCAAATCTATATAGTAAATAAGTCGCCCTTCACAGATATAGATTAAAACTAGAGATGAGCGAACATACTCGTCCGAGCTTAATACTCGTTCGAGTATTAGGGTGTTCGAGATGCTCGTTACTCGAGACGAGCACCACGCGATGTTCGAGTTACTTTCACTTTCATCTCTGAGACATTAGCGCACTTTTCTGGCCAATAGAAAGACGTGGAAGGCAATACAACTTCTTCCTGTGATGTTCCAGCCCTATACCACCCCCCTGCAGTGAGTGGCTGGGGAGATCAGGTGTCACCCGAGTATTTAAATCTGCCCCGCCCGCGGCTCGCCACAGCTGCGTTCTGACATAGAGGAGGGAAAGTGCTGTTGGTGCCGGAGCTGCTATAGGGAGAGTGTTAGGAGTTATTTTAGGCTTGAAGAACCCCAACGGTCCTTCTTAGGGCCACATCTGACCGTGTGCAGTACTGTTGAGGCTGCTTTTAGCAGTGTTGCACAATTTTTTTTTTTGTTGTATATCGGGCGTACAGAGCATTGCGTCCTCAGTCTGCAGTCATTGTACATAGTATAGGGCCAGTACTGGTGAGGTAGGGACAGTGGGAAAGGTGAAAGAGATATACTGTCTATATAGGCAGTGGGCTTTTTCAAACAAATTTGGGAAAAATACTATCTTTCGGCTGCCTGTGACCGTCTTGAGTGTACTGCGTGTCTGCTGGGGGCAGTAGTCCTAATTAATACGCAGCTAAGTGTTACAGCAGGCTTGCACAAAAGTGTTTCCTGGCTCTGCGTTGCCCGTTACATCACCGCCGTCATCCCGTCCAGAGGGAAACAGTCTGCAGTAATTTTACATAGTATAGGGCCAGCATTGGTGAGGCAGGGACAGTGGGAAAGGTGAAAGAGATATACTGTCTATATAGACAGTGGGCTTTTTCAAACAAATTTGGGAAAAATACTTTCTTTGGGCTGCCTGTGACCGTCTTGAGTGTACTGCGTGTCTGCTGGGGGTAGTAGTACTAATTAATACGCAGTTAAGTGTTACAGCAGGCTTGCGCAAAATTGTTTCCTGGCTCTGCGTTGCCCGTTACATCACCGCCGTCATCCCGTCCAGAGGGAAACAGTATACATATATACGCTGCCTACAGTATCTGTCTGCTGTATCAGCTCAGCCTTTAAAAAAATAGAAGCAAAATACTTAAGGCCTACCAGTGGACACTTGACTGCTTCTGCGCTGTGAATTCCACTAGCTCAGTCATACGCACCTAGGTCTCACTACAGGCTTGCGCAAAATTCTTTCCTGGCTCTGCTGTGTGTTCCGAAAGCGAAGTCAGCCTCCAACCACAGGCCAATAAACGGCACATTTAATTACAGTGTTCTGTTTCTGCACTACTGGTAATACACCATGCTGAGGGGTAGGGGTAGGCCTAGAGGACGTGGACGCGGGCGAGGACGCGGAGGCCCAAGTCAGGGTGTGGGCACAGGCCGAGCTCCTGATCCAGGTGTATCGCAGCCGACTGCTGCGGGATTAGGAGAGAGGCACGTTTCTGGCATCCCCACATTCATCTCACAATTAATGGGTCCACGCGGTAGACCTTTATTAGAAAACGAGCAGTGTGAGCAGGTCCTGTCGTGGATGGCAGAAAGTGCATCCAGCAATCTATCGACCACCCAGAGTTCTGCGCCGTCCACTGGTGCAACTCTGAATCCTCTGGCTGCTGCTCCTCCTTCCTCCCAGCCTCCTCACTCTATTACAATGACACATTCTGAGGAGCAGGAAGACTCCCAGGAACTGTTCCCGGGCCCCTGCCCAGAATGGCCAGCAATGGTTCCTCTCCCACCGGAGGAGTTTGTCGTGACTGATGCCCAACCTTTGGAAAGTTCCCGGGGTCCGGGGGATGAGGCTGGGGACTTCCGGCAACTGTCTCAAGAGCTTTCAGTGGGTGAGGAGGACGATGACAATGAAACACAGTTGTCTATCACTCAGGTAGTAGTAATTGGAGTAAGTCCGAGGGAGGAGCGCACAGAGGATTCGGAGGAAGAGCAGCAGGACGATGAAGTGACTGACCCCACCTGGTTTTCTACGCCTACTGAGGACAGGTCTTCAGAGGGGGAGGCAAGTGCAGCAGCAGGGCAGGTTGGAAGAGGCAGTGCGGTGGCCAGGGGTAGAGGCAGGGCCAGACCGAATAATCCACCAACTGTTTCCCAAAGCGCCCCCTCGCGCCATGCCACCCTGCAGAGGCCGAGGTGCTCAAAGGTCTGGCAGTTTTTCACTGAGAGTGCAGACGACCGACGAACAGTGGTGTGCAACCTTTGTCGCGCCAAGATCAGCCGGGGAGCCACCACCACCAGCATGCGCAGACATATGATGGCCAAGCACCCCACAAGGTGGGACGAAGGCCGTTCACCGCCTCCGGTTTGCACCGCTGCCTCTCCCCCTGTGCCCCAACCTGTCACTGAGATCCAACCCCCCTCTCAGGACACAGGCACTACCGTCTCCTCGCCTGCACCCACACCCTCACCTCCGCTGTGCTCGGCCCCATCCACCAATGTCTCTCAGCGCACCGTCCAGCCGTCGCTAGCGCAAGTGTTTGAGCGCAAGCGCAAGTACGCCGCCACGCACCCGCACGCTCAAGCGTTAAACGTGCACATAGACAAATTTATCAGCTTGGAGATGCTGCCGTATAGGGTTGTGGAAACGGAGGCTTTCAAAGGTATGATGGCGGCGGCGGCCCTGCGCTACTCAGTTCCCAGTCGCCACTACTTTTCCCGATGTGCCGTCCCAGCCCTGCACGACCACGTCTCCCGCAACATTGTACGCGCCCTCACCAACGCGGTTACAGCCAAGGTCCACTTAACAACGGACACGTGGACAAGCACAGGCGGGCAGGGCCACTATATCTCCCTGACGGCACATTGGGTGAATTTAGTGGAGGCTGGGACAGAGTCAGAGCCTGGGACCGCTCACGTCCTACCAACCTCCAGAATTGCGGGCCCCAGCTCGGTGCTGGTATCTGCGGCGGTGTATGCTTCCTCCACTAAACCACCCTCCTCCTCCTCCTCCTACGCAACCTCTGTCTTGCAATCAAGATGTGTCAGCAGCAGCACGTCGCCAGCAGTCGGTGTTGCGCGGCACGGCAGCACAGCGGTGGGCAAGCGTCAGCAGGCCGTGCTGAAACTACTCAGCTTAGGAGAGAAGACGCACACGGCCCACGAACTGCTGCAGGGTCTGACAGAGCAGACCGACCGCTGGCTTGCGCCGCTGAGCCTCCAACCGGGCATGGTCGTGTGTGACAACGGCCGTAACCTGGTGGCGGCTCTGCAGCTCGGCAGCCTCACGCACGTGCCAGGCCTGGCCCACGTCTTTAATTTGGTGGTTCAGCGCTTTCTGAAAAGCTACCCACGCTTGTCAGACCTGCTCGGAAAGGTGCGCCGGCTCTGCGCACATTTCCGCAAGTCCAACACGGACACTGCCACCCTGCGCACCCTGCAACATCGGTTTCATCTGACAGTGCACCGACTGCTGTGCGACGTGCCCACACGGTGGAACTCTACGCTCCACATGTTGACCAGGCTCTATGAGCAGCGTAGAGCTATAGTGGAATACCAACTCCAACATGGGCGGCGTAGTGGGAGTCAGCCTCCTCAATTCTTTACAGAAGAGTGGGCCTGCTTGGCAGACATCTGCCAGGTCCTTGGATACTTTGAGGAGTCTACCCAGATGGTGAGCGGCGATGCTGCAATCATTAGCGTCACCATTCCTCTGCTATGCCTCTTGAGAAGTTCCCTCCAAAGCATAAAGGCAGACGCTTTGCGCTCGGAAACAGAGGCGGGGGAAGACAGTATGTCGCTGGATAGTCAGAGCACCCTCCTGTCTATATCTCAGCGCGTTGAGGAGGAGGAGGAGGAGCATGAGGAGGAGGATGAGGAGGAGGGGGAAGAGACAGCTTGGCCCAATGCTGAGGGTACCCATGCTGCTTGCCTGTCATCCTTTCAGCGTGTATGGCCTGAGGAGGAGGAGGAGGATCCTGAAAGTGATCTTCCTAGTGTGGACAGCCATGTGTTGCGTACAGGTACCCTGGCACACATGGCTGACTTCATGTTAGGATGCCTTTCTCGTGACCCTCGCGTTACACGCATTCTGGCCACTACGGATTACTGGGTGTACACACTGTTCGACCCACGGTATAAGGAGAACCTTTCCACTCTCATACCCGAAGAGGAAAGGGGTTCGAGAGTGATGCTATACCACAGGACCCTGGCGGACAAGCTGATGGTAAAATTCCCATCCGACAGCGCTAGTGGCCGAAGGCGCAGTTCCGAGGGCCAGGTAGCAGGGGAGGCGCAGAGATCAGGCAGCATGTACAGCACAGGCAGGGGAACACTCTCTAAGGCCTTTGACAGCTTTCTGGCTCCCCAGCAAGACTGTGTCACCGCTCCCCAGTCAAGGCCGAGTCGGCGGGAGCACTGTAAATGGATGGTGAGGGAGTACGTAGCCAATCGCACGACCGTCCTCCGTGACGCCTCTGCCCCCTACAACTACTGGGTGTCGAAGCTGGACACGTGGCCTGAACTCGCGCTGTATGCCCTGGAGGTGCTTGCTTGTCCTGCGGCTAGCGTCTTGTCAGAGAGGGTGTTTAGTGCGGCTGGGGGAATCATCATGAATAAGCGTACCCGCCTGTCAACCGACAGTGCCGACAGGCTTACACTCATCAAGATGAACAAAGCCTGGATTTCCCCAGACATCTCTTCTCCACCAGCAGACAGCAGCGATACCTAAACAATACGTAGGCTGCACCCGCGGATGGAAGCATTGTTCTCTATCACCATCAAAAACGTGGACCTTTTAGCTTCATCAATCTGTGTATAATATTCATCCTCCTCCTCCTGCTCCTCCTCCTGAAACCTGATGTAATCACGCCGAACGGGCAATTTTTTTAGGCCCACAAGGCTCAGTCATATAATTTTTGTAAACAATGTTCATACGTTTCAATGCTCATTATAGCGTTGAAACTTTCACCTGAACCAATTTTTATTTTAACTGGGCTGCCTCCAGGCCTAGTTACCGATTAAGCCACATTAACCAAAGCGATTAATGGGTTTCACCTGCGCTCTTGGTTGGGCATGGGCAATTTTTCTGAGGTACATTAGTACTGTTGGTACACCAATTTTTTGGGGCCCTCGCCTACAGTGTAATCCAATTAGTTTTTTGCCCACCTGCATTAAAGCTGACGTTACATCAGCTGTGCTGGGCACTGCAATGGGATATATTTATGTACCGCCGGTGGGTCCCAGGGAGCCACCCATGCTGTGGGTCCACAGGGAGTTGTAACTGCATGTGTCTACTTTTAAAGAACCCCAGTCTGACTGGGGCATGCAGTGTGGGCCGAAGCCCACCTGCATTAAACATGACATTACCTCAGCTGTGATGGGCAATGCAATGGGATATATTTATGTACCGCCGGTGGCTTCCTGGTACCCACCCATGCTGTGGGTCCACAGGGAGTTGTACCTGCCTGTGTCTATGAATTAAAAACCCCAGTCAGGTTGGGGCATGCAGTGTGGGCCGAAGCCCAACTGCATTTAATCTGACGTTAGCTTTGCTGTCCAGGGCACTGCAATGGGATACATTTATGTACAGCCGGTGGGTTCCAGGGAGCCACCCATGCTGTGGGTGCACACGGAATTCCCATTGCGGAGTTGTACCTGCCTGTGACTATTTATAAAAAACCGCGGTCTGACTGGGGCATGCAGACACCTTGACAGAATGAATAGTGTGTGGCACATAGGTTCCCCATTGCTATGCCCACGTGTGCAGCTCTGGATGGCGGTGGCACAGGATTATATTTCTCATTGCTTCTGTACAGCATTGTGGGCTATCGCCCCGCCCCTTTTAAAGAGGGTCGCTGCCTAGCCGTGCCAACCCTCTGCAGTGTGTGCCTGCGGTTCCTCCTCATGGCAGACGCACTTATAAATAGACATGAGGGTGGTGTGGCATGAGTGCAGCTGAAGGCTGCGCAGGGACACTTTGGTGTGCGCTGTGGACACTGCGTCGTGCGGGGGGGGCGGTTGGGCAGCATGTAACCCAGGAGAAGTGGCAGCGGAGTGTCATGCAGGCAGTGATTTGCTTTGTTGGAGGTAGTGTGGTGCTTAGCTAAGGTATGCATTGCTAATGAGGGCTTTTCAGAAGTACAAGTTGTTGGGAGGGGGGGCACTCTTGCCGCTATTGTGGCTTAATAGTGGGACCTGGGAACTTGAGATGCAGCCCAACATGTAGCCCCTCGCCTGCCCTATCCGTTGCTGTGTCGTTCCCATCACTTTCTTGAATTGCCCAGATTTTCACAAATGAAAACCTTAGCGAGCATCGGTGATATAAAAAAATCCTCGGGTCGCCCATTGACTTCAATGGGGTTCGTTACTCGAAACGAACCCTCGAGCATCGCGATAATTTCATCCCGAGTAACGAGCACCCGAGCATTTTGGTGCTCGCTCATCTCTATTAGCAACTTTAATAGATTATGATAAACTCTATGCTCTAAATACAATTGCAATACTCATTCACTTTCAGATAGAGATATAGTTGTTATCATACTTAACACTATGGCCCATCTGGGGATCACATTAGATATTAGTGCTCTGGGAGTCCAGAGAATGTTATAGTTGGTGCAGAAACTAATAGTGGCTCATTGGATTCAGCCTGTTCTATTTGATGTGCAGGAGTTCATATGTAAAATGAACTTGGTAATGTTGGAGCGTGGGGGTCTATATTAAACCCCCCCCCCCTCCCAAAAAAAACTGTCCAAATGTGAGTCCATCTGGGAAAGATGAAATGATAAACCGACTGTAGCTTCAAGGTGCCTGACACGTGTTTGGGAGTAGCACAAATATTTATTAATGCATTCACTAATCCTTACTCCACCCAAAATAACCAGGAGACTTACATTAACTAGGTAAACCAATGTCCATAAATGTTTTGACAGACTGTATAATGGGGATGAGTGGCCAATCCCACCATCAGCAACAATTTGCTTTGTGACCCCCTGTATGAAGACATCAATTCCTGATGAAGGTTTTGTTAATGGATTTTCAGCTCCTTTAGATCCAGTTTTTTTTCCTAATTATTGTAGAGAACCACCCCTCCAGAAGACCATTTTTTTAATACCATTTAGAGATTTTGTCTCAAAAGGGTTTTAATGTATATAAGCTATTGCACAGATGTATACACTTATAGTATCATAATTGAATTACCTTGATAATGCGGATATTTAATCATCATCAGTAGACCCCAACGTAGAGTGGCGGACGTGGTCTCTATCCCTGCATTTAACAGAGCTCCTATTAATCCAGTCAAGTTTTCATTGTGAAAATAAGACCAGGGATTTGCTTCCTCCTAAAATACACCAAAAATAAGATTTTTACAAACATATTTTGGAGAAAATAAAATTCAGTTGAGAACATCTAATGTATTTTTTTAAGTTATTACATTTTTATTTTTTATCATTGTGAAAGGGGTTGTCCAGGTTCTAAGAAGCAAAGTTTGAAAAAGCAGAAAATTTAAGTGTTCCTCTGCAGCTCTCCCAACTGATCTAACGTCAGGTAGGGAAAGGCTCATAAATGCATTATTAAAAACTATTAATTTCATAATTTAAAAAACTTGAGTTAAATGAATGTTTTATGACTAAAATATTGATGAGCTATCCTTGGTCATCAGTATTTTAGTCCAAGAAATCTCTTGAATAAGCCACATATTCCTTTCAGGCTTGGATAGTAGAATGGGAAGATGGGTGAGAAGTAACAAATAGAGGTCTAATATTGATTTACCTCACCACTAAAGTATACTTACTTTGAGAAGGTACAGTATTAGAGATGAGCGAACGTACTCGGTAAGGGCGATTTCGCAATCGAGCACCGCGATTTTCGAGTACTTCACTACTCGGGTGAAAAGTATTCGGGTGCGCTGTGGGTGAGCGGGGGGTAGCAGCGGGGAGTGGGGGGGAGAGGTAGAGAGAGAGGGCTCCCCCCTGTTCCCCGCTGCTACCCCCCACTCCCCTCTGCAACCCACCGCCCCACAAGCCCCCGAGTACTTTTCACCCGAGTAGTGAAGTACTCGAAAATCGCGGTGCTCGATTGCGAAATCGCCCTTACCGAGTACGTTCGCTCATCTCTATACAGTATGTAACTCAAACTCCCTGTTATGAAGAAATTACCAACCAATGCATTTACGTACCCAGGTTTTTGTTCATTGTCAGGGGTACAAATTATAAACATACTTATTATGCACAATAGTATGTATACTAAGGGCTAAGGTTTAAAAGTAGGCATAGTATATGAAGAAACTCTAACACAAGTAATGTGTTAGTACAGCTGCTTTATATTAAATTCAGTTTTATTGCAGTAAGAACTGCAGGCTGAAATATATATACACTGAATGATTGCTTTATAAGGAACAGCTGACATGTGACATCTTGTAAGCAGTAACGCTGTACCATGTGATGGCCACATTACAATCAGCTCTGGATAATGTACTGAACTGTTCTCTGTGCAGCAGAAGGTAACATTTGGCAATCATGCATAAATGTGATGACTTTAGTGTCTTGCACTGTGGGCAGATTCTTGGTGCTCAGAGAGGTGTGCTGTCAGCATTTCTGAATTCGTTGCATTTGTTGTTTGTTCCCAAACCATGGTATCAAAAGTGCACCAAGACTTGTTGAACCATGGACAGATATTCAATAGAAGATTACACATTGGCAGATCATGTGTTAATCCTAGAGGCAAGAATTGGATGACACATTTGGTAAATCAGCAATGATGTGCCACAGTGAACCATGTTAGAGAAATTTTAATAATGACCAGGTGGGGTACCATCCTTCTATTTGGGTTAAATAGCCAAAGAACAACAAGTTGTTCTTGTTGAGAATGTTGACCCAGTTTTATTGCCAACAATTAGAGATTAGCGAGCACCAAAATGCTCGGGTGCTCGTTAGTCGAGACAAACTTTTCGCGATGCTCGAGGGTTCGTTTCGAGTAACGAACCCCATTGAAGTCAATGGGCGACCCGAGCATTTTTGTATATCGCCGATGCTCGCTAAGGTTTTCGTTTGTGAAAATCTGGGCAATTCAAGAAAGTGATGGGAACGACACAGCAACAGATAGGGCAGGCGAGGGGCTACATGTTGGGCTGCATCTCAAGTTCCCAGGTCCCACTATTAAGCCACAATAGCGGCAAGAGTGGCCCCCCCCCCTCCCAACAACTTTTACTTCTTAAAAGCCCTCATTAGCAATGCATACCTTAGCTAAGCACCACACTACCTCCAACAAAGCACAATCACTGCCTGCATGACACTCCGCTGCCACTTCTCCTGGGTTACATGCTGCCCAACCCCCACGACCCAGTGTCCACAGCGCACACCAAACTGTCCCTGCCCAGCCTTCAGCTGCCCTCATGCCACGCCACCATCATGTCTATTTATAAGTGCGTCTGCCAGAGGAAAAGCAGGCACACACTGCAGAGGGTTGGCACGGCTAGGCAGCGACCCTCTTTAAAAGGGGGCGGGGCGATAGTCCACAATGCTGTACAGAAGCAATGAGAAATCCAATCCTGTGCCACCTCCATTTGGAGCTGCACACGTGGGCATAGCAATGGGGAACCTATGTGCCACACACTATTCATTCTGTCAAGGTGTCTGCATGCCCCAGTCAGACCGCGTTTTTTATAAACAGTCACAGGCAGGTACAACTCCGCAATGGGAATTCCGTGTGCACCCACAGCATGGGTGGCTCCCTGGAACCCACCGGCTGTACATAAATGTATCCCATTGCAGTGCCCTGGACAGCAGAGCTAACGTCAGATTAAATGCAGGTGGGCTTCGGCCCACACTTCATGCCCCAACCTGACCGGGCTTTTTAATTCATAGACACAGGCAGGTACAACTCCCTATTGTGAAGTCCCTGTGGACCGACAGCATGGGTGGGTGCCAGGAAGCCACCGGCGGTACATAAATATATCCCATTGCATTGCCCATCACAGCTGAGGTAATGTCATGTTTAATGCAGGTGGGCTTTGGCCCACACTGCATGCCCCAGTCAGACTGGGGTTCTTTAGAAGTGGACACATGCAGTTACAACTCCCTGTGGACCCACAGCATGGGTGGGTGCCAGGAAGCCACCGGCGGTACATAAATGTATCCCATTGCATTGCCCATCACAGCTGAGGTAATGTCATGTTTAATGCAGGTGGGCTTCGGCCCACACTGCATGCCCCAGTCAGACTGGGGTTCTTTAGAAGTGGACACATGCAGTTACAACTCCCTGTGGACCCACAGCATGGGTGGGTGCCAGGAAGCCCCCGGCGGTACATAAATATATCCCATTGCATTGCCCATCACAGCTGAGGTAATGTCATGTTTAATGCAGGTGGGCTTCGGCCCACACTGCATGCCCCAGTCAGACTGGGGTTCTTTAGAAGTGGACACATGCAGTTACAACTCCCTGTGGACCAACAGCATGGGTGGATGCCAGGAAGCCACCGGCGGTACATAAATATATCCCATTGCATTGCCCATCACAGCTGAGGTAATGTCATGTTTAATGCAGGTGGGCTTCGGCCCACACTGCATGCCCCAGTCAGACTGGGGTTCTTTAGAAGTGGACACATGCAGTTACAACTCCCTGTGGACCCACAGCATGGGTGGCTCCCTGGAACCCACCGGCGGTACATAAATATATCCCATTGCAGTGCCCAACACAGCTGATGTAAAGTCAGCTGTAATGCAGGTGGGCTAAAAATTAATTGGATTACACTGTAGGCGAGGGCCCCAAAAAATTGGTGTACCAACAGTACTAATGTACCTCAGAAAAATTGCCCATGCCCAACCAAGAAGGCAGGTGAAACCCATTAATCGCTTTGGTTAATGTGGCTTAATTTGTAACTAGGCCTGGAGGCAGCCCAGTTAAAATAAAAATTGGTTGAGGTGAAAGTTTCAACGCTTTAATGAGCATTGAAACGTATAAAAATTGTTTACAAAAATTATATGACTGAGCCTTGTGGGCCTAAGAAAAATTGCCCGTTCGGCGTGATTACGTCAGGTTTCAGGAGGAGGAGCAGGAGGAGGAGGATGAATAGAATACACAGATTGATGAAGCAAAAAGGTCCCCGTTTTTGATGGTGATAGAGAACAATGCTTCCATCCGCGGGTGCAGCCTACGTATTGCTTAGTTATCGCTGCTGTCCGCTGGTGGAGAAGAGAAGTCTGGGGAAATCCAGGCTTTGTTCATCTTGATGAGTGCAAGCCTGTCGGCACTGTCGGTTGACAGGCTGGTACGCTTATCTGTGATGATTCCCCCAGCCGCACTAAAAGTTTTCTCGGAAATACTACCTGTACCTAAAGCCACACTAGAAAGGCAGCAGGATCTTAGGGAGGTAAACAAGTGGCTCAGGAGTTGGTGTAAGAAGGAGGGATTTGGGTTCCTGGAGAACTGGGCTGACTTTGCTGTCGGCTACAGGCTCTACCGTAGGGACGGGCTGCATCTTAATGGGGAGGGTGCAGCTGTGCTGGGGGATAAGATGGCTAGAAGGCTGGAGGAGTGTTTAAACTAGGGACTGGGGGGGAGGGTAAAATGAGAAATAGTGGGGTAGCCAGTGTAATTAGCGATCCGGGTCCAAGCAAAGGGAATGGGGGACGAGCAGGGGGTGGGGTTAGTACAGTTAGAACTGACAGATCAGCCATAAGTACGAATAGAAACAAAACAAATTTAAAAAACAAAAAAAATTATATAAATTGTATGACCACGAATGCAAGAAGTCTGATCGGTAAAGTGGGTGAGCTTGAAGCGAGAATGATTGATGAAAACTATGATATAGTCGGAATTACGGAAACATGGCTTGATGATAAGTGCGATTGGACGGCGAATTTGCAGGGGTACAATCTCTTCAGAAGAGACCGAAGGAACCAGAAAGGGGGAGGGGTATGTCTGTACGTCAAATCAAACTTGAAGCCGAGGCTACGGGAGGATATAGGGGTAGTAGACGAACAGGTGGAATCTCTGTGGGTAGAAATACAGGGAGGAAAAAATAACAAAATCCTGATAGGGGTCTTCTATAGACCACCAAAAGCAACAGAAGAAACTGAGAACTTACTACTAAGGCAGATAGAAGAGGTGTCAAAGCGAAACGAAGTAATTATCATGGGGGATTTTAATTATCCAGATATAACATGGGAGAAGGAAACCTGCAAATCTCATAGGGGGGATAAATTCTTGAGAGTAATTAAAGATAATTACCTGAACCAACTTGTGCAGGAACCAACAAGAGGGAGGGCCATTCTGGACCTAGTGCTAACTAACAAACCGGACCGAATAAAGGGGGTACAGGTTGAGGGGCACTGGGGGAATAGTGACCACAATATAATCAACTTCCAGCTATCAATCAATAGGAAGCCTTATCAGGGAGTGACAAAGAAACTAAACTTTAGTAAGGCAAAATTTGATGAGCTTAGAACTACTATCGGTAACATTAATTGGGACAACATCCTCAAAAATATCAGTACGGAGGACAAATGGGAAAAGTTCAAAAGGATCCTAATCCCCTCATGTGAGCAGTTCATTCCCTTTAAAAATAAAAGGAACTCAAGTAAAAGGAAACCAATGTGGCTCGACAAGACGGTAAGAGGGGCAATAAACGAAAAAAAGAAAGCGTTCAAACTACTTAAGCAACAAGGCAGCGAAGAAGCGCTAAAATCATACAGGGAAAAAAACAAAATATGCAAAGATATGATCAAAACTGCCAAGGAGGAAGCAGAAAGACGGATTGCCAAAGAGAGCAAAAACAACCCGAAGCTATTTTTCGACTACATCAACAGCAAAAGGATTTGCAGGGAGAGCGCTGGCCCCTTAAAAAACAATGCAGGAGAAATCATTGATGATGACGAAGGGAAAGCAAATCTACTAAACAGTTTTTTCTCAAGTGTATTCACAAAAGAAAAGGAAATGCCACACGAGATGCAGGGGAATAAAACGAACCCCTCACAAAATATCTCATACCTAACGCAGGAGGAAGTGCGGAAGCGTCTAAAGAAAACTAAAATTGATAAATCACCAGGCCCAGATGGATTACATCCAAGGATACTAAGGGAACTAAGTGACGAGATAGCTAGGCCGCTATACCTAATATTTCTAGACACTATCAAGACCGGTGTAGTACCATTGGATTGGCGCATTGCCAACGTGGTTCCAATTTACAAAAAAGGGGACCAAAAGTGAGCCTGGAAACTACAGGCCAGTAAGTCTCACTTCAGTAACGGGAAAAACCATCGAGGGGATTCTGAGAGACGCCATCGATGAGTACCTCAAGGAAATTAAGGGAATAACTCCTCACCAGCATGGATTCATGAAGGGTCGCTCATGTCAGACAAATCTGATCAGTTTCTACGATGAAGTAAGCTCTAAGCTGGACCAGGGAGAATCTATTGATCTTGTATATCTGGACTTCTCTAAAGCCTTTGACACCGTGCCACATAATAGGCTAATATACAAAATGAGGCAGCTCGGACTGGGCGAAAACGTGTGTAAGTGTGTAAAAAATTGGCTCAATGATAGAAAGCAGAGGGTGGTAATAAATGGTGCGTACTCTGATTGGACCACAGTCGCTAGCGGGGTGCCACAGGGTTCAGTATTAGGCCCCACTCTGTTCAACATATTTATCAATGACCTGATAGAGGGGCTGCACAGCAAAATATCAATATTTGCAGATGACACAAAACTATACAATATAATTAATGCAATGAAGGACAATGTACAGCTACAAACGGACCTGGACAAGCTGGGGGCTTGGGCAGAAAATTGGCAAATGAAGTTCAATGTTGAAAAGTGTAAGACTATGCACATGGGCAGGAGAAACGGATGTCACCAATATTCTGTTACCATGCAGGGCGGCGCTGGGTCCCGCGGCCGGCGCGCGCCGCTTCGAGCTCGGCTTCGGCGTCCCGGAGCTGTGCTGTCAGGGATCTCCCGGCGGCGTGGAGCAGCCAGCATGCAGCAGCGTGGAGCAGCCGGCGTGCTGCGGCGTGGGCGTGTCCGCCCGTAGGGTGCCGCCCGCTCTCATCCACCTCCCTTATGCAACAGTGGGAGAGTCGGCTCCTCCCACTCTCCGCCCCGGGGCGGAGGCTTTTAGTTAAAAGACTGGCAGTGACCTGAACTCACTGCCAGTTATTGGTTCTGCTAGCCTCTAGTCAGGTCTATTCTAGTCTGTCCTAGTTGCTTGTCAGTATCCTTCGTTTGCCTGTGAGCTTCACCTCCAGCCTTGATTCACCTCGTAGTTTTGTTGGTCTGTTACACCTGCCTCTTCTGTCGGCACTCTGTCCCCTGTTAGTAGTTCTATCCAGGTAGTCGCCAGGTCCCTAGCCAGCGCAGGGACTGTCGCCCAGTTGTCCGCCTGGGGTTAGCCAGGGCCGAGGCAAGTAGGCAGGGACAGTGGGGTGCAGGAGATCAGGGCACCCCAAACTGGCGCTCGGGGGGCAGAGTGCCGTAACATAATAACTGGCCCTTTAAAACCGTTTTTGTCATGGAGGCGATCAGTTCCCTCGCGAACCAGCTGCAGGCCCTGGTGCCTGTGATCCAGGATTTATCCGCCCGCATGGTGGCCCAGGAGCAGCGGGGGGTGTCGCAGGGGTCGGACGCCTCAACCAGCCCCGAACCCAAGTGCCCTCTTCCCGAGGTGTTTGCTGGGGAGAGGAACAAGTTTTTTGTTTTCCGACAGGCATGTCGCCTGTTTTTTCGCATGCGTCCCCGTTCTTCCGGGTCGGAGGCTCAGAGGGTCGGGCTGATAATGTCCCTGCTGCGGGGCTCGGCACAGACATGGGCTTTCTCCATCCCCGAGGGTTCCTCCTGCCTGCAGTCCGTGGACTCCTTTTTTCAGGAACTCGGGGGTATTTTCGACGAACCGGACCGAGCGGGGTTGGCGGTTTCACGGTTGTTGGCGCTGCGGCAGGGGTTGTCGTGTGTGGAGGATTATTGCTCCAACTTCAGACGCTATGCGGGGGATACGACATGGAACGATAGCGCGCTGAAGGACGTTTTTCTGCAGAGCCTCTCGGACGCAGTTAAAGACCTGTTAATTTCCCATCCCGTTCCCGGGTCCTTAAGGGAGGCTATGGAGCTAGCGGTGAGAGCAGATAGGAGGCTCAGGTCTAGGAAGCAGGACAGGCAGACCCGTAGAGTCAGGGAGGTCAGTGGCCCTGGTCCCTCCTCCTCCTTACCAGTCTCTGCGCCCGAGCCGATGGAGGTGGACCCGCTGGACCCCAAAGAGCGACGCCGGATCCGTTTGTTGCATCGTCTCTGCCTCTACTGCGGGAAAGCTGGACATCGGGTGATAACCTGCCCACTGAGGTCTCAACGCCCGCAGCCGGAACCGGCGGAAAACTCCGAGTCCTAGGCGATTGCAGGGAGGATCGCCTAGGACTTCAGGTACTTCCTAAACTTTTGGTACCGTGTCATGTTAGATTCGGGGATTTTTCCCGATCAGGGCGGGCGTTTATTGATTCCGGAGCAGCCGCTAACTTGATAAGTCTGGGTTTTGTCCGCTCTCTGATGGCGGAATTTGTGGCGTTGAAGACGCCAATTCATTTTACCAGCATTGATGCCACCCCTCTCTCTACAGGCTTGGTACGATGGAGGACCCCAAGATTACAGTTCACGGTGGGGGTCCTCCACTCGGAAGAACTGTCTTTCTTGGTTATGGAAAAAATGTCGGTTGATGTGGTGCTTGGTATGCCCTGGTTGGCACTGCACAACCCCCAATTTGATTGGTCCACCCGGGAATTGACTCATTGGGGGTCATCGTGTCACAATCACCTGTCTACCATAGCTGTGTGCTCCGCAGATACGGTGCTCATTCCGGAGTATTTGTCAGACTTTCAGGATGTGTTCTCCAAACGACTGTCTAAGGCTCTGCCCCCTCATAGGGAGTGGGACTGTGGTATCGACCTGATTCCCGACGGTCCCATCCCTAAGGGAGCCATTTTCAATCTGTCCGGTCGTGAGCACGAAGCCCTCAAGTCCTATGTCTCGGAAGCTCTGGCCAACCGACATATCCGGCCGTCCAGGTCCCCTGCCGGGGCAGGTCTCTTCTTCGTAGAGAAGAAGGACGGGACACTAAGGCCTTGTGTGGATTATCGGGCCTTGAATAAAATCACTGTGAAGAACCAGTGCTCCTTGCCCCTAATTCCTGACTTGTTGAATCAGGTGGTAGGGGCTCGCTGGTTCTCCAAACTGGACTTAAGGGGGGCTTACAATTTAATTCGCATCAGAGAGGGAGATGAATGGAAGACAGCGTTCAACACCCCGTTAGGACATTTTGAATGTCTGGTCATGCCTTTTGGACTCTGTAATGCCCCCGCTGTGTTTCAGGGTTTTATGAACGCAGTCTTCCACGATTTCCTGGGGGTATTTCTGGTCATTTATCTGGACGACATCCTGGTGTACTCCCCTGACTGGGATTCACATGTGCGGCACCTGAGGTTAGTTCTGACCCGTTTGCGCGAGTATCAACTCTTTGTCAAATTAGAGAAATGTACATTTGGCTCTAAACAAGTATCCTTCCTTGGTTATGTAATTTCCCCCACAGAGATTCAGATGGAGTCGGATAAAGTAGCAGCAATCTCCCAATGGGTCAGACCCGACAACCTCAAGGCTCTCCAGCGGTTCTTAGGTTTTGCAAATTTCTACCGCAAATTCATTAGAAATTACTCAGTTATTGCTCAACCTCTGACCGACTTGACTAAGAAGGGGGCTGACTGGGGTAAGTGGTCGCCTGCAGCCCTTGAGGCCTTTAGCCGTCTAAAAAAGGCATTCACGACTGCCCCGGTGCTAATACAGCCGGACGCACTACTACCCTTTTTTATTGAGGTAGACGCGTCGGAGGTGGGGACAGGAGCAGTGTTGTCGCAGGAAGTCAGTGGGAGGTCTGGCTATAGCCCATGTGCGTTCTTTTCGCGAAAGTTCAATTCAGCAGAGCGCAACTACGACGTGGGTAACCGTGAATTGTTGGCTATCAAATGGGCTCTGGAAGAGTGGCGACACCATCTTGAGGGTGCTAGACACCCAATCACCGTATATACGGATCACAAGAATCTGGTATATCTCGCCAATGCGAAAAGACTCACTGCTCGTCAAGCCAGGTGGGCGTTGTTCTTCGCCAGGTTTAACTTCGTCGTGACATATATCCCCGGAGAGAAGAACGTGAAGGCGGACGCCCTGTCACGGAGTTTCGGGGTACCAGACAGTGGGACCCTGACTCCCGAGAATATCTTAGCCCCCGGCGTGGTGGTGGCAGTGTTAGAGTCTAACTTCGTCCCTCAACTACAGGATGCTCAGCAGGACGCTCCGTCAGGGGTGCCGGAGGGCAGATGGTTTGTGCCAGAGACCCTACGCCCTAGAGTCATGGATGAGTCCCACTCGTCGGCTCTCGCCGGGCATCCAGGGTTCCAGGGGACCCTGGAGCTTTGCTCCCGATACTTCTGGTGGCCAGGCATGTCTCAGGAGATCCGCAACTTTGTGAGGGGTTGCTCGGTCTGTGCTCGCAATAAGAGTCGGCGGCGTCCTCCGGAGGGTCCCCTGAGACCACTACCGGTTCCTTCCAGTCCCTGGTCTCACCTATCAGTAGATTTCATCACTGACCTACCAGAATCCCAGAAGTGCACCACTATCTTAGTGGTGGTCGACCGATTCTCCAAGATGGCACATTTTGTGGCGTTAAAAAAGCTACCCTCGGCAAAAGAATTTGCCACGATTTTTGTAAAGGAAATAATTCGCCTACATGGGGTTCCCCAAAATATTGTATCTGATCGCGGGGTTCAGTTTGTGTCGCAGTTTTGGCGTGCCTTCTGCAGAAACCTGGGAACGTCGCTTTCCTTCTCGTCAGCGTTCCACCCGCAGACTAATGGGCAGACTGAGCGGAAGAACCAAGACTTAGTGCAATATTTACGGTTGTTTGCCAGCGAAAAGGCTTACCAGTGGGCAGAGTTCCTGCCGTTGGCAGAGTTTGCACTAAACAACCGCCTTTGTTCTTCTACTGGGGTGTCTCCATTTTTTAGTGTATACGGTCAGCATCCTCGCTTCCTTACAGCAATCCCTACTCCGTCGCCCTGTCCGGCAGCGGATGACGCCACAGATACGCTTCGGGGAGTATGGAAAGAGGTGCAGAGAAACTTGGAGGCAGCGGGGGCCCGTATGCAGTTGCGCAGTGGGAAGAGTCTGTCTGTGTCTGAACCTTACAGGGTGGGACAGAAGGTATACCTGTCTTCTAAAAATCTCAAATTGCGGGTCCCGTCCTTGAAGCTGGCGCCACGTTACGTGGGGCCGTTTGCCATCACACGTGTGGTGAACCCACTCGCCTACGAGCTGGGGTTGCCAGCCACATGGAGGGTTCACAGGGTATTCCATAAGTCGCTGCTGAAACCTTTTGTCCCTTCGGTGATACCCACCTCCGGTCCCCCTCCGCCCACCCTGGTCCGGGATGAAGTCGAATACGAGGTCCAGGAGATACTGGACTCTCGTCGGTGTCGAGGAATCCTACAATACTTGGTGGCCTGGAAGGGTTTTCCACCAGAAGATCACTCCTGGGTGGCCGCATGTGATGTTCATGCTCCCGTGTTGGTACGGCGGTTCCACCGTCGTTTTCCAGATAAGCCTGGTCGAGTTTCCGGGGGCCCGGAGGTCCCCCGTCAGAGGGGGGGTAATGTTACCATGCAGGGCGGCGCTGGGTCCCGCGGCCGGCGCGCGCCGCTTCGAGCTCGGCTTCGGCGTCCCGGAGCTGTGCTGTCAGGGATCTCCCGGCGGCGTGGAGCAGCCAGCATGCAGCAGCGTGGAGCAGCCGGCGTGCTGCGGCGTGGGCGTGTCCGCCCGTAGGGTGCCGCCCGCTCTCATCCACCTCCCTTATGCAACAGTGGGAGAGTCGGCTCCTCCCACTCTCCGCCCCGGGGCGGAGGCTTTTAGTTAAAAGACTGGCAGTGACCTGAACTCACTGCCAGTTATTGGTTCTGCTAGCCTCTAGTCAGGTCTATTCTAGTCTGTCCTAGTTGCTTGTCAGTATCCTTCGTTTGCCTGTGAGCTTCACCTCCAGCCTTGATTCACCTCGTAGTTTTGTTGGTCTGTTACACCTGCCTCTTCTGTCGGCACTCTGTCCCCTGTTAGTAGTTCTATCCAGGTAGTCGCCAGGTCCCTAGCCAGCGCAGGGACTGTCGCCCAGTTGTCCGCCTGGGGTTAGCCAGGGCCGAGGCAAGTAGGCAGGGACAGTGGGGTGCAGGAGATCAGGGCACCCCAAACTGGCGCTCGGGGGGCAGAGTGCCGTAACATATTCACTTAATGGGGTACCGCTGGGGAAAAGTGATATGGAAAAGGATCTGGGGGTATTAGTGGATAATAGACTAAACTGGAGTAACCAATGCCAGTCAACTGCTGCAAAGGCAAATAAAGTTTTGGGATGCATTAAAAGAGGTATAGGGGCGAAGGACGAGAACATCATCCTTCCATTATATAAGGCACTTGTCAGGCCTCACATGGAATACTACGTACAATTCTGGTCACCGGTGCTCAGGAAAGATGTCACAGTGCTTGAGGGGGTTCAAAGAAGGGCAACTAAACTAATACATGGAATGACGGGACTGGAATACCCAGAGAGGCTATCCAAATTGGGACTATTTACTCTTGAAAAAAGAAGGTTAAGAGGCGACCAAATAACCATTTATAAGTACATGAGGGGACAACACATGGATCTCTCCCGCGATCTGTTTACACCAAGGACCACGACGGTAACAAGAGGACACCCGCTACGATTGGAGGAAAGTAGGTTTCATCACCAACATAGAAGGGGATTCTTTACTGTAAGAGCAGTTAGACTGTGGAACTCTCTACCGGAGGAAGTGGTGATGGCAAAATCCATAGAGGAGTTTAAAAGGGGACTTGATGTCTTTCTGGAGAAGAAGGATATTACAGGATATAAATATTAGGTTAAGTGTCAATCCTGGTATATAGGCAGGAAGGAACTATTAGGGGTTGATCCAGGGAACAGTCTGATTGCCATTAGGGAGTCGGGAAGGAATTTTTTCCCCAAAAGGGCTAATTGGTTTCTGGCCTTGGGGTTTTTTGCCTTCCTCTGGATCAACACAGGAGGATAGACAGGCTGGACTAGATGGACATTGTCTTCATTCAGCCTTACATACTATGTTACTATGTTACTAAACACCCTCTCTGACAAGACACTAGCCACAGGACAAGCAAGCACCTCCAGGGCATACAGCGCGAGTTCAGGCCACGTGTCCAGCTTCGACACCCAGTAGTTGTAGAGGGCAGAGGCGTCACCGAGGACGGTCGTGCGATCGGCTACGTACTCCCTCACCATCCTTTTACAGTGCTCCCGCCGACTCAGCCTTGACTGGGGAGCGGTGACACAGTCTTGCTGGGGAGCCATAAAGGTGTCAAGGGCCTTAGAGAGTGTTCCCCTGCCTGTGCTGTACATGCTGCCTGATCTCCGCACCTCCCCTGCTACCTGGCTCTCGGAACTGCGCCTTCAGCCATTAGCGCTGTCGGATGGGAATTTTACCATCAGTTTGTCCGCCAGGGTCCTGTGGTATAGCATCACTCTCGAACCCCTTTCCTCTTCGGGTATGAGAGTGGAAAGGTTCTCCTTATACCGTGGGTCAAGCAGTGTGTACACCCAGTAATCCGTAGTGGCCAGAATGCGTGTAACGCGAGGGTCACGAGAAAGGCATCCTAACATGAAGTCCGCCATGTGTGTCAGGGTACCTGTACGCAACACATGGCTGTCCTCACTAGGAAGATCACTTTCAGGATCCTCCTCCTCCTCCTCCTCAGGCCATACACGCTGAAAGGATGACAGGCAAGCAGCATGTGTACCCTCAGCAGTGGGCTAAGCTGTCTCTTCCCCCTCCTCCTCATCCTCCTTCTCACCGCGCTGAGATATAGACAGGAGGGTGCTCTGACTATCCAGCGACATACTGTCTTCCCCCGGCTCTGTTTCCAAGCGCAAAGCGTCTGCCTTTATGCTTTGCAGGGAACTTCTCAAGAGGCATAGCAGAGGAATGCTGACGCTAATGATTGCAGCATCGCCGCTCACCACCTGGGTAGACTACTCAAACTTTCCAAGGACCTGGCAGATGTCTGCCAACCAGGCCCACTCTTCTGAAAAGAATTGAGGAGGCTGACACCCCCTGCGCCGCCCATGTTGGAGTTGGTATTCCACTATAGCTCTACGCTGCTCATAGAGCCTGGCCAACATGTGGAGCGTAGAGTTCCACCGTGTGGGCACGTCGCACGGCAGTCGGTGCACTGGCAGATTAAACCGATGTTGCAGGGTGCGCAGGGTGGCAGCGTCCGTGTGGGACTTGCGGAAATGTGCGCAGAGCCGGCGCACCTTTCCGAGCAGGTCTGACAAGTGTGGGTAGCTTTTCAGAAAGCGCTGAACCACCAAATTAAAGACATGGGCCAGGCATGGCACGTGCGTGAGGCTGCCGAGCTGCAGAGCCGCCACCAGGTTACGGCCATTGTCACACACGACCATGCTCGGTTGGAGGCTCAGCGGCGCAAGCCAGCGGTCGGTCTGCTCTATCAGACCCTGCAGCAGTTCGTGGGCCGTGTGCCTCTTATCTCCTAAGCTGAGTAGTTTCAGCACGGCCTGCTGACGCTTGCCCACCGCTGTGCTGCCACGCCACGTGACACTGACTGCTGGCGACGTGCTGCTGCTGCTGACACATCTTGATTGCGAGACAGAGGTTGCGTTGGAGGAGGAGGAGGAGGGTGCTTTAGTGGAGGAAGCATACACCGCCGCAGATACCACCACCGAGCTGGGGCCCGCAATTCTGGGGGTGGGTAGGACATGAGTGGTCCCAGGCTCTTACTCGGTCCCAGCCTCCACTAAATTCACCCAATGTGCCGTCAGGGAGATATAGTGGCCCTGCCCGCCTGTGCTTGTCCACGTGTCCGTTAAGTGGACCTTGCCAGTAACCGCGTTGGTGAGGGCGCGTACAATGTTGCGGGAGACGTGGTCGTGCAGGGCTGGGACAGTACATCGGGAAAAGTAGTGGCGACTGGGAACTGAGTAGCGCTGGGCCGCCGCCGCCATCATACTTTTGAAGGACTCCGTTTCCACAACCCTATACGGCAGCATCTCCAGGCTGATAAATTTGGCTATGTGCACGTTTAACGCTTGAGCGTGCGGGTGCGTGGCGGCGTACTTGCGCTTGCGCTCAAACACTTGCGCTAGCGACGGCTGGACGGTGCGCTGACAGACATTGGTGGATGGGGCCGAGGACAGCGGAGGTGAGGGTGTGGGTGCAGGCCAGGAGACGGTAGTGCTTGTGCCCTGAGAGGGGTGTTGGATCTCAGTGGCAGGTTGGGGCACAGGGGGAGAGGCAGCGGTGCAAACCGGAGGCGGTGAACGGCCTTCGTCCCACCTTGTGGGGTGCTTGGCCATCATATGTCTGCGCATGCTGGTGGTGGTGAGGCTGGTGGTGGTGGCTCCCCAGCTGATCTTGGCGCGACAAAGGTTGCACACCACTGTTAGTCGGTCGTCTGCACTCTCAGTGAAAAACTGCCAGACCTTTGAGCACCTCGGCCTCTGCAGGGTGGCATGGCGCGAGGGGGCGCTTTGGGAAACAGTTGGTGGATTATTCGGTCTGGCCCTGCCTCTACCCCTGGACACCGCACTGCCTCTTGCAACCTGCCCTGCTGCTGCCCTTGCCTCCCCCTCTGAAGACCTGTCCTCAGTAGGCATAGCAAACCAGGTGGGGTCAGTCACCTCATTGTCCTGCTGCTCTTCCTCCGAATCCTCTGTGCGCTCCTCCCTCGGACTTACTGCCCTTACTACTACCTCACTGATAGACAACTGTGTCTCAACGTCATCGTCCTCCTCACCCACTGAAAGGTCTTGAGACAGTTGCCGGAAGTCCCCAGCCTCATTCCCCGGACCCCGGGAACTTTCCAATGGTTGGGCATCAGTCACGATAAACTGCTCTGGTGGGAGAGGAACCACTGCTGCCCAATCTGAGCAGGGGCCCGAGAACAGCTCCTGGGAGTCTGCCCGCTCCTCAGAATGTCTCATTGTAATGGAGTGAGGAGGCTGGGAGGAAGGAGGAGCAGCAGCCAGAGGATTCTGAGTTGCAGCAGTGGACGGCACAGAACTGTGGGTGGACGATAGATTGCTGGATGCACTTTCTGCCATCCACGACAGGACCTGCTCACACTGCTCATTTTCTAATAAAGGTCTACTGCGTGGACCCATTAATTGTGCGATGAATGTGGGGACGCCAGAAACGTGCCTCTCTCCTAATCCCGCAGCAGTCGGCTGCGATACACCTGGATCAGGAGCTCGGCCTGTGCCCACACCCTGACTTGGGCCTCCGCGTCGTCGGCCGCGTCCACGTCCTCTAGGCCTACCCCTACCCCTCAGCATGCTGTATTACCAGTAATGCAGAAACAGAACGCTGTAATTAAATGTGCCGCTTATTGGCCTGTGGTTGGAGGCTGACTTCGCTTACGCAACGCCAGGAAATAATTTTGCGCAAGCCTGTTGTAACACTTAGTTGGCTGCGTATGAATTTGGAGAACTAGTACACCCAGCACAGACCCAGAACACTGAGGACAGTCACAGGCAGCCCAAATAGATTTTTTTCCCAAAATTTTTTTGCAAAGGCCCACTGCCTATATTCAATCAATATGTCTTCTGTCCCTGCCTAAGCGCTTCTGGCCCTGGAGTATGTCAAAGAACTGCAGAGTGTTGCACTGTGAACTGCAATACGGTGATTTCACAGCCCAGACAGAGCCAGGAAATAATTTTGCGCAAGCCTGCTGTAACACTTAGCTGGCTGCGTATGAATTTGGAGAACTACTACACCCAGCACAGACCCAGAACACTGAGGACAGTCACAGGCAGCCCAAATAGATTTTTTTCCCCAAATTTTTTTGCAAAGGCCCACTGCCTATATTCAATCAATATGTGTTCTGTCCCTGCCTAAGCGCTTCTGGCCCTGGAGTATTACTGCAGGGCGCAATGCTCTGCACGGCCGATATACCAAAAAAAAAAAGTGCAACACTGCAAAAAGCAGCCTCCACAGTACTGCACACGGTTAGATGTGGCCCTAAGAAGGACCATTGGGGTTCTTGAAGCCTAAAATACTCCTAACACTCTCCCTATAGCAGCTCCACCAAGATACCACTTTCCCTCCTCTATATCAGAACGCATCTCTGGCGAGCCGCGGGAGGGGCCGATTTTTATACTCGGGTGACACCTGATCTCGCCAGCCACTCACTGCAGGGGGGGTGGTATAGGGCTTGAACGTCGCAGGGGGAAGTTGTAATGCCTTCCCTGTCTTTCTATTGGCCAGAAAAGCGCGCTAACGTCTCAGAGATGAAAGTGAAAGTAACCCGAACATCGTGTGGTACTCGTTACGAGTAACGAGCATCTCGAACACGCTAATACTCGAACGAGTATCAAGCTCGGACGAGTACGTTCGCTCATCTCTACCAACAATGCCTTTTACATAGACCCAGGAAGAGCATCATTGAAGAAGGTTGTGTGAATTGAGGAGTCCAGTTTCCTGCTGTACGATATGAAAGGCTAGGTTTGCATCTGGCATAAACAGTATAAAGCTGTATGACATTGTTGAACTGTTAGAGTTCAACAGGTCAGTGGTGGCGGTGTCTGGGTCTGGGTAGTGTTTCCCTGGCATGGCCTAGGATCGTTGGTCATCATATCACAATCTTTGATTGGTGAATGCTACAGGAACCTGTTAGCTGACCATCTGCACCCATATCTTCAGTTAGACTCTCATGACCACAGTGCCATCTTCCAACAGGACAATGCTCCAGGTCATTGATCTCAGATCACTAGGGAGTGGTTGTAGGAACATGACAATGAGTTCCCTACACTAACTTGGACTTCCAAACTCACCGGATTGTAACCTTATTGAACATGTTTGGGATATGCTGGAAAAGGCAGTGGGATCTGCTTCCACTTATCTGCAAAATGTGCACCAAGTGATGGAATGGCTGTAGCGAGCATGGGTCGAGTTGAGTACAGAGGATGCCCGCCACCTTGTGGAATTTGTTGTAATGATCAAAATAGGAGGACCGACCTCTTATTGAGTAGTTGTTCCTTATCCAGTGATTATTCAGTGTATAGTTAGAGAGGGAGGAAATTGTAAGAAAAAAAAAACATTTATGCCTTCTCTACTGCTTGTCAGTTTTTAGTTGAGATTGATGAAACCACAACTGCAGACTGTTGAATTTTTGCAGCACTGCCAAAGAAACTCCTCAAATGCCTGTCTTAAAAATACGTTGACCCATCAAAATAAACATTGCTTCTTTACAATAGACCCACTAACATGTTCTGTATTGTCTCCAATGTCCAGCTGCTCTTCTGCTGAGCTCTTCATAGATTCAAACCCCATTTGGGTAAAAGCCTTGTCACATACTGACTCTTGTCTCTATCATATACTGCATAATATGGCATCTCTGTGTCAGTGAAGATAATGACTGGTCTATTATCAGTCCAATGCAAAACAAATGACATACCATGTTCTGTCTGACAAGGAACGCATCAATCATGCCTCGCTGATCATTCATGTCCAAGTCTCCAAGACGCTTCAGAAGTGTACGTTGAAAAAAGGAACGCAGTTACTCGTTCTTTAGGAACCTTCTTTGGCTTCCTGGTAAGATTCCCAAGATCGGATGGACATTATTAAACTGGAATGATACAAAGAACAAGAATATTTATGAAGCAACCATACATGATAGTGTGTGATTGGTGTTATGTACAGCAGTTAACACTGTCCGAAATATCCACATACTTTTGGCTATACAGTGTACTATATACAAAGTTCCAATGTTTCAACCACAAACATCCAAAAAGATGCATACAATCAAATATGGAATCTACATAGATATTCTTTAGTGCTAGCCTGGGACGTACTGAAGAGCCCAGTAAATTTAAACATGGCACTGTCATAGGATGCTACCTTTGATCTGATTTATCTGCCCCAGTCACCTATAAGTGGCATTATTGTGAAGCGGAAGTGTCCAGAAGGAACAAATAACTGCTGAGCCACGAAGTGATAAACCATAAAACTCACAGAACAAGAACTGTATTGAGCTTCATAAAATGGGTTTCTATGGGCCAGCAGCTGCACACAAGCTATGCTCAATGCCAGGCATCAGGTGGAGGGGTTTAAAGCATGTCATCACTATACTCTGGAGCAGTGGAAACTTTTCTCTAGGGAGAAAATTAACTGCTTACTATGAGGCAGAACCATATGATAGTTTGCCTTTTACTTTATTGCCTTTTCAGGCCTTAGTCAGACGGGTGTTTTTAGCCGCGATTTGCGCATGCGCATGCGTCCGGCGATTTTATAAAACCATTGCTTTGCAATGGTATCGGACACATGAGCGCTTTTTATGCGCTTGTCCGATAAGTTATAGAACAAAAAATCGCAGATCGCACCTATGTGCGATCTGCGATTCCTGTTCTCTTCTCTATATGCGCTCAATGGGGCCGACGGCAGCAGCGCCGACCCCATTGAGAACATATAGAAGACAAATCATTCTTCTCTGCCACAGCTGTAACAGCTGTGACAGAGAAGAACGATGTTTGCCCATTGAATTCAATGGAGCCGGCAATACAGCAGGTTCCACTGAAAGCAATGGGCTGCCGGCATGCGCGGGGTGAATTGTCGGGAAGGGGTTAAATATATAAGCCCTTCCCTGCAATTCATCCTAAAATGTGTTAAAATAAAAAAAAAATTGTATACTCACCTTTCCGCTGCAGCCGGAGTCCAGCCGCGGCCGCTGTCAGTTCTCCTGAACTGCTTCTCGGCACTATTCAGCCAGCGGGGCTTTAAAATCCCCGCCTGCTGAATGATCTGCCTCTGATTGGTCACAGCCCTGACCAATCAGAGGCTGAAAACACTCACACACCCATTCATGAATTCATGAATGGGTGAGTGACTGCTGCCTCTCAGCGCTGAGCCAATCAGGGGCAGGTCTGATTCACATCCATTCATGAATTCATGAATGGGTGTGAGTGAGGCATGCCTCTGATTGGCTCAGCGCTGAGCCAATCAGGGGGCAGGTCTGACTCACACCCCCTTCACACCCACTGCAGGACGGCCGCGCGGAGCTCCGGCTGCCGGGAGAAGGTGAGTATGCAATTTTTTTTTATGTTAACACATTTTAGGATGAATTGCAGGGAAGGGCTTATATATCTAAGCCCTTACCGACAATTCATCCCGGACTCGCCCGCAGCGCATTGCTTTAAATGGAGCGGCTGTATTGCCGTCTCCATTGAATGCAATGCGCTGGATAGCTCCGGCCCGTTTCTAATGAAACGCGGCTAGGAGCAGATTTTCGGGCGATTTGCGGGCGACTTGCGCGCATCGGTCACGCGATTTGCGGATGCGCATCCGTCATGCGATCCGCAAATCGCGCGAAAAAACGCCCGTCTGACTAAGGCCTCAAATAGGAGATGTTACAATGCTTCTACAGCATCACTTATTGTCTGGCCTTCTAATAGGCCTAGTAACATGACTGGGAATATAGGCCAACACCAGAGCCTTCAGAAAAAAATATATATTTTCTTGCCTATTCTCAGTGTTCAAATTTCTGACTGGCTGGGCGAGAGGACTATGATGTGAAATGGGAGGGGTACATTTTCTCTATGTGAAGACCACCTAGTAGGCGAGAAAAGACTTAAAATGTCATGCATTCTCCTTTGGGAAATTTGTTATGCAAATAAGAGATGTTACGATGTTTCTGCAGTGTCACCTATCTATCTATCTATCTATGTATGTGAAAGCCCTCACTCATTGACTCACTCGTCACTAATTCTCTAACTTCCCCATGTTGTACAAACTCAAAATGTGGCACGACCATTCTTTAGGTCTTAAATAGGAAAATAAATTAGGTGCAACTTGATTTTTTAATTCTAAATGTCAAAATTCACAAAAAATGCGATATATGGAAATAATTTTTTGCACACATGCACTACCTTCAGGTTGTGGAGGTGTACCAAGCAGGATTCTTTGAGAAATTGTCCAACTGCGATTTATTGCAATCAAAGCACAAGTCTTGGAAATTCGGTATGTAAATAGGGAAAATAAATGGGATGCAATTTAATAATGTACCTCACCCTTATGTCTATATACTGAGGAGAATGTACCTCGCTTCTATGTGTATTTACTGAGGAGAATCTACCTCACCTCTCTATGTATATACTGAAGAGAATCTACCTCACCTCTATGTATAAACTGAGTAGAATCTACCACATCTCTATTTGCATATACTGAGGAGAATCTATCCCACCTTCTTAACATGTGTGTATATGCAACTATACTCACCACAATGGGGCATAATTGGGCATTAATGGGCCTTTTAAAAAAAAAAAAAAAAAGCTCAAACTTTTCAAACCCCACCCCATAGCACAAGAGTTAAAAAAAAAAAAAAAAAGTGAAAAGATAGGTACTGCCCTATCTTCCCAACACACAGGGAGACTTCATTCAATTAAGTATCTTAATAGATCACAGGCTTACAGAACGGCAAAAGAAGTTACAGTTTTTCGAAAATAACCCCTCATTCGTTCAACCTATCCACCTTAAACACCCAACCAAGGACGGATTGACACAATCTGCAAACCCCTCTCCATCACAGAGAAAGAGAGGCGCTGCTCTGAGAATTTATGTCTGCACTGCGGTGGTCCGGTCATTATGCTATAAACTGTCCTAATAAATTCCAGAGGACCATCGCCATCTCACATGCCAAGACCATAATTCACCCTGTCGTCCCGAAAGAACTGGATACTGATCGGCCAGCTATTTCATCCATCACTCAAAAGGAAAGGACAGTAAAAGGAAAGGAAAAATGACCCCAGCGCTTCCCGGGAAAGAACATTATTCTATATGATGAATTTATCCTTAGTTTATTGCAACGCGTTTCACCCCACAACAAAGGGCCTTTTTCAAGCATAAAACACTATATTTAACAATCCTTTATATAAAGAAAAATAGAACTTATAATTAGAAGCGTTTGTTCTCCATGGCGGCCGCCATCTTTGCGGTGGAGTTGCTCCCGAAGGGGACGTAATTGTGTGATGACGTCAGTACACCTTAGAGTGTCAGTGATCTATAATCTTAAGATGATATAATTATCAGAGAATTGCAACGGATCCGTGTTCTGATTGGCCATATAATACGGATATCATAGATGTCCTAAGAAAACAATCGCTAATGTAATATGCTATACAACGTGCCGGCGTAATGACGCCGGTCACGTGATTCGATGTTGTAATCCACGTCTCTGGTGTGACGTGGCCAGGCACGTGATAGATGCAAATTGGGACGTCATGACGCTCGTCGTCGTTTACATCGTACCATAATGAATGTTTTGGACCCGAGTTGAAACCATCATTACGCTTAATGCACGGTTGATTAGCATTGGCGTGATGACGTTTTAAATTCTGATACTTTTAGATCGCCGTTCCTTACTGCATTGTAGGTCTGGTTGAGTGGTGTCATTGTGTTATCACGCTTGGTGTTGGCAAAGACATGTTATGATATTTGATTGACAAGTGGGCAATTTGTAGGCAGTTCAACAGTATCTTGAAATATAATAAATAAATTTAAATTTAAAAAACTGTTCCACTAATTCCATGTATATATACCCAATGGGTGAAAAAAATTATAAAAATCATATCTACAATGGGTATCGTCACCCGTCCCTCCACTTCGTGATCCCAATCAAGATAAATATGGGGAGCCGTGAAATCTTAGGCACTGACATGTTGGATTCGGGAGAAGCAGGATACTTCATGGACGGTCAATATGCTCTGGATAACCATATTGCAATCAGAGCTAAGGTTGAAATTGTTGTTTAAATGTTGGACAGGTCCCCTCTAGTTTCTGGGCCTGTCACTCAAAAGACAAGTGAACTGGAGCTTCACATGGAGCCAAATCATCGGGAGATGATCAGTTTTCAACTCATGTCCTCTCCAAATTTTCCAGTCATCCTAGGAAGTCCTTGGTTCTCTATTCACAACCCAGCCATCAAATGAAAATCAAGAACCATCACCTTCCCCTCAGAGCATTGTAAGCCTTTTGGACAGTTCCCTGCATACCTGTTGCCTTGTTCCAAAATCCTACTAACCCAGTCCATGTCCTAGTTCTGCCTGGTTCTTGATTAGGCTCTTTGTAAAAGCCTGGCCCTGCCACTCCCTTAGTACATGTTTACTGTACTCTGAGTCCTCAGCCAGTAAACCGGCTCCACTCCTACCCCTGCTCCGTACAAGAGAAGATTGCTATTTTGTTTACCAGAGCTTGGCTATACCTCCTTACTATATTATTTCTTTAATTCTCTGTACTGCACCGCCATTTTGTGTACCAGACCCCGGCTACTCCTGGACCACACTACCTTCCTGTAAGTGGCTGCAGCACGAGATTCCAGTCCTGCGCTTGGCTCGTGACATACAGTTTCTAAAAATTGGGATACCGCAATCATGAGTGGGGCCCCTCCGATTCATGGGTCTCAAAGCAGTTGCATTGCCTTACTCGATCAATATCTACTATACAACAGACTGCCTCTCAGTGTTAGTCTAACTTGCTTTTTTTACTCTCATAATATGAAGTATGAGATTACATCATGAGCCATTTAAGCTCAGCATAAAACCAAGAGAAAACTGAATTCACTAGAAATAGACACTGAGCAGCCATTTTATTACAGACTCCGTCCATTCATGATTGAAGCTTTATGTATTGGAATTAGACCCATGATAACGGACTGCAGTTATTCATAACATGTCAGTTCCTCCATCTAATTTACGGTAATTACAAGAAGCTTCCTGTCCGCATGGGCAAATATTCCTGCAGAACAATTTTAAAACCTAGTGGAATCTACACCATGATGAATTCCTGCGGTTCTGAAGGTCTTCCAATAAAATGGCCATTTAGTGTAGGTGTGAGAGGGTGAGACAGCCTCCAATGTGTGTACATTGTTCTTGTTACTGTAAATAGTCCACTACTGTGTGTTTTATTATTTGTCCACAAGAGGTCGCTGTTCTGCAGAAAAGCTTTTGGTCAAGCTGTGAGGTGACAGGACCATGGTAGCCTGTGATTGGAGCACCTGTTGCCTGGTTACAGCGTGCGCATGGGAGGAGAGAAAAATTAAAAGCGTGCGTACACTGTGAGGTGTCAGTTGGTCGAGGAAGCCATCTGAGTGGAGCTACGGAAGAGGGAAGGAGGTCGTATCCCGAAGGGACCAGAGCTGCAGCGGATTCAGATTTTGACCAGATGCCCACTGGATGGGAGAAGACTTGCTGCCGGGGATGTTGCTGAACAACCGGAGTAAGACTGGATATTGTGTGGACAATACTGGATTCCACTGAGGAAGTGGGTAACGGCTCTCTGCGGTACCGCACACTTTTCTGGAGGAGCCCCTCATCCGTCTGGACTCTTTGGCTGATTATACAGCAGACTGGTCTACGTGCACGCAAGACACCAAATTTTGGCGCCAAGTTACTTGGGACTGCGTTTTGGCCTGTAGTTAGAATAGGTAGGGTTATGGACCGTGTCAGGCCACACTTCGCCGGTACTCAGATCACTCTCCCTTTCCTTTGTTCCTTTGTAGCGGTATTAATAGGTAACAAGGGGCAGGATTATTTAGGCCTGCCCGTTAGGTAAAAGCATAGTCTATTATAGTAGCGCCCTTTGGGGAGTACAGCGCTGTACAGCACAAGGGCCTCAGCCATCTGGTTGAGTGTATGTGAGTTTTGTCGGGTTACCTATTGTTTGTGGTCACATGGGCCACAGCGCTTTAGTAAAATTCGGTTTGCACCTGAACTGGTGTCAGAGACGTTTTCCTTGTCTGTGACTTTGCTGTATCCTGGGGAGCCCACCCCGGTACACGGCTTACAACTTGGCGTAGTCGGCAGGATACAGCGACCGTTATGGATGAGAACACGGCGGAAATTAATCCAGTGGCGCCGGCCCAGGGTTCAGCTCAGGGTGCCCCAGCACTGCCATTACAGCCTGCGCCTGTCACTTTAGCCCAGGTAGGATACTTGTCAGTTGGGGCATTAATGCAGCAACTGCCCAAATTCAACGGGAAAAACATGACGTTGCAGGACTGGGCCGAAAGGGTGCGAAGCGTGGTTAAAATGTGCAACCTGACCCCTGAGGTGCATGCGGAAATAGCATTGGGGGCCTTAGAGGGTGACGTAAGACGGACTGTAATGGTGCGGCCTGAGTCACAGAGGGACATCTTAGACAAAATATTGTCCCTGCTGGAAGGAGCTCAAGGGGAACGCACCAAGGTAGCACAATTGCAAAGCCAGTTCTTCAATCGGTCACAACGGGAGGACGAGACTTTGATGCAATATTCTAACGCCCTACAAGAGATATTGAATGAAGTGCAGCGGCAGGACCCAGAGGCTATGGGAGCCTTCCGGGGGGGGGGGGGGGGGGGATGGCTATTACGCAACCAGTTCATAATAGGGTTATCCAATAAGTTCTTGCAGGACAAGATGCAAGAGATAGCCTGGGCGACGCCTGAACTGACCTTCTACCAGGTTTACCTGGCTGCAGTAGAGAGGAAAGAGGAGCCCATGCCTGTGGCTGTGAAAGCAGTAAGTAGTACCGGAGGGACCAGAGGTCGATCGGGTCCGGAAGACTCTGAGTCCCTGAAGGATATAGTCCAGGCCCTGCGGACAGAGTTGAGGGAACTCCGAGTAGAAGTGTCCCAGATGAAAGCGGGGTCACCTCAGGCTCCAGAAATGGTCCCACCACCCCACCTGGCTCCATCAAGGGTAAGCCAGGTGCGTGGACCCACCAACAGAGGTCCTTCTAGTGTTCGGAGATCGCGGGGACCCCTCTGCTGGTACTGCCAACAGTATGGCTATATCGCCAGAGAGTGCCCGATGCAGGTGGAGCCTGAGCCGCCATTAAACTCCCGACCGCCGCAGTAACAGGGCGAACTGCGGAGGTTCATCAAGGTCTAAGTCCTGTACGCGATGATCGCAATCTGTATGCTAACAGCCCTGTTATGGAAGCGGAGATGGAAGGCAAGAAAGTACACTGCCTAGTTGATACTGGGTCGGAGTGCACCCTGATGCCTCTGGAGTTCTTTGAGAGACACTTTGGCCACATGATAGAGCCGGAAGATGGGAGTGTCATCAGATTGGCGGCTTCAAATAACGGGGAGATGAATGTATGAGGCATAGTCTGGATGCGGGTCCGCCTATTTGGGCAGGATATTGGAAGGAAGGGGGTTGTACTGGTGGATAACCCCTCGAGGAAAGGGTTAGATGTAACGCTGGGAATGAACGTGCTGAGAGACCTAGACCAACATCTTTATGCCAAGGAAGGGCCTAAATACTGGCAGCGGGCCACCTCACATCGGCCGACTCAGAAGGTTTTGCAGCATATGGTGAGGAGCTACAGTCTGCAAAAGAGCACCATGTCCGATAAGGCTATTGGGTGCATGAAGGTACCACTGAGGGCCCCGATGAAGATCCCTCCACGACAGGAACAAATCTTGATGCTGCCGGTAGGAGCTGGGAGGAAGCTGAATGGGCTGGAGGTTTTAATCGAGCCCGCCCCCCAAGGGGAAAAGTCAGCCCGTCCCCTGGTAGCTCGGGCTCTTGCCACTGTTAAGGATGGATGTGTGCCAGTACGCTGCATCAATGTTTCGGACAGTGAGTTGACTGTTCCTGGAAATACCTTGTTGGCCGAAGTTTATGTGTCTGAAGGGGACATCCTTCGGCAGAGAGGCTTCACACTACAGCCAGATAGAAGGTCAGCCTGGACCTTTGCAGTAGAGGTCAAGCAAAAAGAGGCCCCGACGCCGGAGTGGAATGGTCGAGTGATTATGGCCCTGATGGGGGTGGATCTCCGGTCCCTGACTCCGGGGCAACAGACGCTTCTGGAGGAGACTCTGTGGGAATTCCAGGAGGCATTCTCGAGGAATGATGAGGACTTCGGGTGTGCTTCTGGTATCGAACACGAAATCCCTACCGGCGATGCCACGCCAATCAGGGAGCGGTACAGAAAGATCCCATCCAAGATTTACCAGGAAGTGAAAGAGATGGTGGTCAGCATGTTGGAAACCCGAGTGATACAGGAGAGTCAGAGCCCTTGGGCTGCCCCAGTGGTCCTGGGGCGGAAGAAAGACAGGGGTCTTCGATTCTGTGTAGACTACCGGAAGCTAAATGCACAGACCATTCGGGATGCCTACCCTCTTCCGCAGATTGAAGAGTCACTGTCCTCCCTAGGTCATGCCAAGTTCTTTTCAACTCTCGATCTGGCCAGCGGGTATTGGCAAGTGCCCGTGGCCGAAAAGGACAAGGCGAAAACAGCCTTCATTCTACCCATGGGACTCTATGAGTTTAACAGGATGCCGTTCGGCCTGACTAATGCCCCGGGGACATTTCAGCGGTTGATGGAGCATTGTCTGGGCGACCTCAACTTTGAGTCGGTATTGATCTACTTGGACGATGTGGTAGTGTTTGGGACCTCTTTTGAAGACCATCTTCAGAAGCTGCGACAGGTCCTAGGACGGCTGCGAGACCATGGGCTTAAAGTCAAGCCTAAAAAGTGCCAACTGTTCAAGCAGCAGATAGAGTACTTTGGGCATGTGGTTACCCCAGAAGGGGTGCATCCGACTACCAGTAAGGTGGAGGCCGTCCAACAGTGGCCCCGACCAAAGACCCTACGAGAGGTGCAGGCTTTTCTGGGGTTAGCCGGGTATTACCAAAGGTTCATACCCAAGTTTGCTCACCTGGCTAGTCCGCTAAATGAGCTGCTGAGATGCACGGCTGGAGGACCCAAGAATCACCCCATTGAGTGGGGGTCACGGCAACAAGAGGCTTTTGAGGCGATAAAGAAGGTTCTAACCAGTGCCCCGATCCTGGCATATGCACGGTTTGACACCCCGTTCTTGTTGTACACTGACGGAAGCCTCCATGGTCTGGGGGCAGTGCTGACTCAAATTCAAGACGGACGTGAAAGAGTGATTGCTTATGGCAGCCGATCTTTAAGGGAGTCGGAGCGCAATCCCGACAACTATAGCTCTTTTAAGTTGGAACTTTTGGCACTGGTGTGGGCCATGACCGAAAAGTTTGCGGAGTACCTGACGGGTGCCAAAGTGTCTGTGATGATGGACAATAACCCGTTAGCGCACTTGGAGAACGCCAAGCTAGGGGCTCTTGAACAGAGATGGATGGCTCGACTCTCCAAGTACCAATATCGTATCCGGTTCTGGTCGGGGAGAGAAAATCGCAGCGCGGATGCGCTTTCCCAAGTTCCAGTAGGATTTCCGACCCAGAGTGGTGATGAGGAGTTAGAGGACATCGAAATCCTGGATCTTGGCAGGGCGCCCACCTTCCAGAACATAACACATTCAAGTGGGGTGGCTTCGGGAATGCCGATGGTGTTGGGAAAGATGTTAGCAGATTGGGAGAGAGTCCAAAACAGCTGCCGGACCTAAAGAAAGTGAAGCAGTGGGTCCAGAGCAAAATATGGCCTCGGCCTGAAGAGTGGGCCAGCTTAACTCCAGAGGGTCAAAGGCTGCTAAGACAGTGGGATAAATAGAGCGCTGTCCAGGGGGTCCTGTGCAAGACCATATACCTACAGTCAGAGTTGCAGTACCGACAACAGATTGTCATTCCCATGTTGCTGGGGCCGGCAGCAGCCCGGGAGGCCCATGACAGGGGTGCCCATTTTGGGAGCGATAAGACATACAAATGGCTCCAGCGATTGGTGTATTGCCCTGACTTGGGAGACATGGTGACTGAGGCCTGTCTCAAGTGTCGGCCCTGTGGACTGAGTAAGGGTCCCGAGGAACGGGCTCCTATACAAACTATCAGTACATCTGCCCCCCTAGAGATTTTGATGATTGACTATGTGCAGATTGTGTACTCTACCTCAGGACATTCCTACTGTTTAGTCATGACAGACCATTTCACTAAATATGCGGTGGCCATACCCACCAGAGATCAAACGTCAGAATCGGCTGCAAAAGCAGTTTATAAACATTTTATACAGGTGTTTGGGTGTCCACAGAGAATTCATTCCGATCAAGGGGCTTGTTTCCAGGGTACTCTGATGGGCGAGTTGTATCAGCTCTATGGGATTGAACGTTCCCGCACGACCCCATACCACCCCCAAGGGAATGGGGTGTGCGAACGGTTCAAACGCACCTTGATCCAGATGCTGAGAACTTTGGAGGATAGCCAAAAGGCTCATTGGCCAGAGTATTTGCCCGAGCTGATGTGGGCTTATAACAGGGTACACAACACCACAGGTTACTCTCCACATATGCTGATGTTCGGGAGAGCAGGCGAGGGGATTGAGGATCTCCACATGCCCGACCTGATGGGGCCACCCCCGAGGAATACTACCACATGGGTACAAGAACACCGCCGTCGGTTGAGAGCGGTGCACAGGGTTGTGGGAGAACGCCTGAGGCAAGTGGTGCATCCAAACTCAAGACCAGTGCAGAGAGATGAGTTTACTCCGGGTGACCGAGTGTTAGTCAGGGCCAAGAGGCCATCTGGAAAGTTGGATGGGCGATGGGAGGCAATTCCGTATATGGTGAAGCGAAGGGTAGATCCTGACATACCAGTTTATGAAGTAGAGCCAGTAGGAACTGGGGGACCCTTGTGGAATTTGCACCGTAATATGTTAAGACGTTGTAACTTTGAAGAGGCCACAGCTGAGAAGGAGGAGTCTACCCCCGCCATGAGTACTAGGGAACCTCCCTTAGAAGAGGAAAGCTGGGTCATCTCAGTCCCTATCCCGGCGGAGGTTCCAGTTCAGACAAATCCGACACCCAGGGAAGGAGCTACACAATCTGCAGTGCATCCTTCAGTGACTGCGCCCAACTCCCTCGACTCTACGACTCTGCATAGGACGACTAGGTCCAACGCTGGCGTACCTCCACTGTGCTATGCGCAGGACGAGTTTGTTTGGGGAAGGTTGCCGGGGGCGTTAACCTCTAGTGGGGTGGCATGTGAGAGGGTGAGACAGCCTCCAATATGTGTACATTGTTCTTGTTACTGTAAATAGTCCACTACTGTGTGTTTTATTATTTGTCCACAAGAGGTCGCTGTTCTGCAGAAAAGCTTTTGGTCAAGCTGTGAGGTGACAGGACCATGGTAGCCTGTGATTGGAGCACCCGTTGCCTGGTTATAGCGTGCGCACGGGAGGAGAGAAAAATTAAAAGCGTGCGTACACTGTGAGGTGTCAGTTGGTCGAGGAAGCCATCTGAGTGGAGCTATGGAAGAGGGAAGGAGGTCGTATCCTGAAGGGACCAGAGCTGCAGCGGATTCAGATTTTGAGCAGATGCTCGCTGGATGGGAGAAGACTTGCTGCCGGGGATGTTGCTGAACAACCGGAGCGAGACTGGATATTGTGTGGACAATACTGGATTCCACTGAGAAAGTGAGTAACGGCTCTCTGCGGTACTGCACACTTTTCTGGGGGAGCCCCTCATCCGTCCAGACTTTTTGGCTGATCAAAGAGCAGACCGGTCTACGTGCACGCAAGATACCAAATTTTGGCGCCAAGTTACTTGGGACTGCATTTTGGCCTGTAGTTAGATTCGGTAGGGTTATGGACCGTGTCAGGCCACACTTCAGCCGTCAGTAAGAACCTTCTGGAGAACATTCACCTGGCTATATAGCCGCTGTTCTTTATACGTGTCCCTTATTGTATTGGGTCTGGGCGGATAGTTAGTGTGGGTAAGTTTGTAAGCTGTTGTGCTGCACCGCCGGTACTCAGATCACTCTCCCTTTCCTTTGTTCCTTAGTAGCGGTATTAATAGGTAACAAGGGGCAGGATTATTTAGGCCGGCCCATTAGGTAAAAGCATAGTCTATTATAGTAGCGCCCTTTGGGGAGTACAGCGCTGTACAGCACAAGGGCCTCAGCCATCTGGCTGAGTGTATGTGAGTTTTGTCGGGTTACCTATAGTTTGTGGTCACATGGGCCACAGGGATTTAGTAAAATTCGGTTTGCACCTGAACTGGTGTCAGACGTTTTCCTTGTCTGTGACTTCGCTGTATCCTGGGGAGCCCACCCCGGTACACGGCTTACATAGGTTTCCGAACTATGTTACATGTAGAAACAAAACCTCTGTCTTCACGTATTCTAATTTCTCTACCTTTTCTTCTTGCTAACTACACTGTCTGGTTACTGCACCAACTCCCCCATAGACTGTAACCCAACCCTAACATTCAGGGCTAGTCGACATTTCCTGCAGAAGCATCCATAGGCATGGACATCCTGTGAATCACTTGTTATATACAGTAGGTTATTAAAAGAAGAATACAATGAATATGTGAAAAGTACCTTAATTAAAACCATTCTCTTTCCCAAAAGATTAATATTTTAATTAAGCAACTCCAAGACCCTCTTGAACTCCGGATCATCATAATCCATACGATTCCCAAGTAACATGTAGACAATGATATTGGCAACTGTGGAGTATATCACCATGGTGTTATCAAATGGCTCCCCTGTAAATATGTAAATTAAGTTATAAGATATGTACATCCTCCTAAAACAAATATATTAACTGGTTATAGACCAGGTAGTTATCCACGGCTAATCACTTGACAGAGTGTAACATATACCTAAAGTAAATATTTCTTAAAGGGTTTATCCTATTGGGATTAGAAAAAGGTTTCTTATTCCAAAGACAGTGCCCCTCATGTCCCCTGGTCATATCCAGCATTTTAGCTAAAACTCATTATGGATTACTGTACAAATATTCAATGTTTCCCATAAAGAAGTATTTCCTGGAGTTACTAGGAAAGTTTCCTTCTCTGAAGGGTCAGGAAGGTTATAGTTTTTCCTTAGGGAGAGCACCTAGAAAGGGTGAGGGAAAGGTGTAAGGCCACCCAAGCTCCTCTGGGAAATATACAAATGGAAGATGGAACAATGCCTCTACAGTGCTACATATTGGAAGGCAGCTTTCCTACAAGTCAATGTCAAACTTTTAACAAGCCTTGTAAAAATGACTGAGAATCTGAGCCAAAGCCAGAGCCTTCTCCAGGAGAAAGAGATAACCATGCACAAAACAGACTGTTTCAGGGTGATTGGCCTCCATCTAATACCTAACATACATTTCTTCTCTGCCACTAACCTTTAAAGGCTTTAGTCTGCTGTATGAGATGTGAACACTCCTCAGCTATCTTCTCCTCTATGCTGTTCTTGCCCATTCCAAATTCTTTTAGGTTGGAGATGGTGAATCTTTTCATGCCCTTTCAGTTATCACCATGAGAAAAGGAAAGACCTGGAGCGGGACAGGTAGACATCAGATTTTGCTAATAGAAAGAAACCCATACAATCTACACACATTACCCATTCTTTTATCCATCTTCTCAAATATTGGGACTCGAGCTTGCTCCTCAAAGTCCTCTGCCTGGTTTATCAGGGCATCCTTGACAGCATCATATCCAGCTAACACCACCATCTTCTTCATGCCCATCTGAATGCTAAACACTGGACCATAGGTCTTTGATAGCTTAAAAACACATACAACAGTTATTAGAGAACATTGTTATGTGTAATTATGTGCTACAATTATGTTCTGCACAGCAGTGGAAAAATAGTTCAGAATTAGTGCATTTTCTTAGGAGAGACTCAAATCCCTGTATGGAGGTAGTTTGCAGGATCAGCAATTTTCCTATAATAAGGTGTAGCCCTGATGTTCTTATGTTTTAGCTTGTTTAACATATTTACAGTTATTGACTAAAACAAAAAATGTTTAGTACAGTGTTAGACAGTAGAGCAAAGTGTGATTGTTCTCAGTAAGAAGGGTCATCAGGAACCTGTCTGGGGGCTCCACAAAACCTTTGGACATAATGGGGGGTTGGTGTATTCTACATGGTTCCCAAACTACACCCAGGGAGGCCAATTATCTTAGGTGTGGGAACCCTCACTGAAAAAAATCTCAGAATGGGTAGAAGGTATCCTCAAATCACTGGTGTGAAATACAACCAACTTCTTGCAGAAACCCATGAGCCTATTTTACCAAAATATTTTTTATTAGTTTTACAAATTTTTAGCTATACCATCACATTGTTATGCACAGACATAGGAAAACATAAATGTAAAGAAAAATGAGAGATTGAGCCATTTGCATTAACATGTATCATATTTGAATTGGCTCAATACCTAATTCTCAATCACCTTAAACTAGAATGAGTTGTTACAGAAATTATGAATTAATATGCTAACACTAAGTATGGAAAAATGCTGTATCATGTGTTTTCAATGTACCAGAATACTTCCCTCCAGAATGATTGTAATTGAGGGCAGTCCCAGAAAATGTGGTACAATGTGCCCTCTTGACCACAATTTCTCCAGCACTCTGTGCTTGCTGTAGGAAAGCTTCTTGCTAATCTTCACAGTACAACCTGGTTAGGACCCTATAGTGGGTTTGTAGGAGGTTAGCAGACAAAGTAGCCTCGTTAGCTCATTTAAAGGCAGTCACCCATTGTGGGAGAGACCCCCCCCCCCCTCAAATTTCTCTTCCAATTTATTAAGCTGATCCTTTTTGATTCTTCAATGTCCCCAGAGAGGACATTCTAAAATGTTCTAGTAAGAGATTTTTGTGAACTCAGACACTTGGAGAGAAAGGAAATCACTTCATTGAGAACAGTGCATTCCTCTAGGTGGGAGCTATATAGGAAGGATTGTATCTGGCAGTAGGAGTAGAAGTCATTAAAGGGGTTGTCTCACGGCAGCAAGTGGGGTTATACACTTCTGTATGGCCATATTAATGCACTTTGTAATGTACATCGTGCATTAAATATTGGCCATACAGAAGTTATTCACTTACCTGCTCCGTTGCTAGCGTCCCCGTCGCCATGGATCCGTCTAATTCTGATGTCTTCTTGCTTTTTTAGATGCGCTTGCGCTGTGCGGTCTTCTCCCCTTCTGCTTGGTCCAGGCACGAGCGGCGTTCTGGCTCCGCCCCTTCTACGCGTCATCACGTAGCTCCGCCCCATCACGTGTGCCGATTCCAGCCAATCAGGAGGCTGGAATCGGCAATGGAACGCACAGAGCCCATGGTGCACCATGGGAGAAGACCCGCGGTGCACCATGGGAGAAAACCTCAGTGCATCCCTGGGAAAGGACCGGCGGCCATCTTGGGAGAAGATTTTTTAAAGTCCTTATTTCGTCGGATCGGTAAGTAGCAAGTGGCTTAAAAACCACTTTACTTTGCTATTTTATGCCAGGGGGGTGACAGGGGGAATGAGGTAAGGTAAAATTTTGAGGTTTGCCGTGAGACAACCCCTTTAACATCTAAATTGAATTTTTCTCTTAGCCCTCTAAAAGGAATTATATTTTTTCCATCCAAAGATCTGAAACATAGTTAATACCCTGTTTGCTCCACCCTCCAATGTTTAGATTTGGGAGAAACGTGAGCACTGGTGTAACTATACGGAATGCAGGGGATACAGTTGCACCTAGGCCCAGGAGCCCATAAGGGCTCTGTTCTCCATATATGGAGCCCAGTACTATGAATAAAGCATTATAGTTGGGGGCCCTGTTACAGGTTTTGCATTGGGGCCCAGGAGCTTCAAGTTAACCCCTTAACGCAGAGGCATAAGAGAACTTGTGAGGCCCCAAGACAAACTTTTGCACCCGGGCCCATGAGCCTTTAGCTATGTCCCTGCATGTGAGGGCTTCAATAGGTAATTTAAACTTCTTTCCCCCATGGAATGGTTTAAATTTGAGTCTAGAGTCAAGGGACATTGGGTAGAGAAAGCTAAGCACTGAGGCTTACAAACAGGGAGTCTAGTGGTCTATCCCTGTTGAGATATTTCTCCATGGTACTCAAAGACGATTTTGGAGAGCCAGTAAGCAGTTACTCGAGAAGAGCGATGCTCGCTCGAGTAACTGCTTTATCCGAGCGTGCTCACTCATCTCTATTGATGACCAAATGACGAGAGCGACCAGGATACCCAGAAATCAATTACTTCAATACACAGAGAAGAAAGAAAACGGTCATGTAGCTCTAGTGGTGACCTACAATTCACAGCTGAAGGTACTAAGGAAAACCATAAAGAAACTCAATCATACCCTACACAAGGATGACCGTCTGAAAATCATATTCCCGGACCCTCCCCTTCTGTGCTAAAGGTAACCTCCAACTTTGAGGAACCTTATAATAAGAAGCACATTGCCCTCTAACACACAAAAAAAGGAACCTATCCCTGCAATGCAAGGAGCTGCAATACTTGCTCACATGTACTCACTGCGGGCAGGATACAAATCCCCAACACACAGTAGGACTATAAAATTCCCGGGACATTCACATTCTTCCACTATATAAGGCACTTGTTAGGCCCACATGGAATACTGTGTACAGTTCTGGACACCGGTGCTCAGAAAAGATGTTGTAGTGCTTGAAGGGGTTCAAAGAAGGCCAACTAAATTAATAAATGGAATGAGAGGACTGGAATACCCAGAGAGACTATCCAAACTAGGATTATTTACCCTGGAGAAAAGACAGCTAAGGGGTGATCAAATCTATATCTATCTATCTATCTATCTATCTATCTATCTATCTATCTATCTATCTATCTATCTATCTATCTATATACAGTATATATATACGAAAGCCCTCACTGACTAACTCACTGATTCACTGACTGACTCGCCACTAATTCTCCAACTTCCCGATGTCGTAGAAACATAAAATTTGCTAAGAGCATATATTATGTCCAAAATAGGAAAAGGTAATGGGTCCCAACTAGAGATGAGCGAGCACCAAAATGCTCGGGTGCTCGTTACTCGGGACGAAATTATCGCGATGCTCGAGGGTTCGTTTCGAGTAACGAACCCCATTGAAGTCAAATAGGCGACCCGAGCATTTTTGTATTTCGCCGATGCTCGCTAAGGTTTTCATGTGTGAAAATCTGGGCAATTCATGAAAGTGATGGGAACGACACAGCAACGGATAGGGCAGGCGAGGGGCTACATGTTGGGCTGCATCTCAAGTTCACAGGTCCCACTATTAAGCCACAATAGCGGCAAGAGTAGGCCCCCCCCCTCCCAAAAACTTTTACTTCTGAAAAGCCCTCATTAGCAATGCATACCTTAGCTAAGCACCACACTACCTCCAACAAAGCACAATCACTGCCTGCATGACACTCCACTGCCACTTTTCCTGGCTTACATGCTGCCCAACTGCCCCCCCTCCCCCCCACAGCGCACACCAAAGTGTCCCTGCGCAGCCTTCAGCTGCCCTCATGCCACGCCACACTCATGTCTATTTAGAAGTGCGTCTGCCATGAGGAGGAACCGCAGGCACACACTGCAGAGGGTTGGCACGGCTAGGCAGCGACCCTCTTTAAAAGGGGTGGGGCGATAGCCCACAATGCTGTACAGAAGCAATGAGAAATAGAATCCTGTGCCACCGCCATCAGGAGCTGCACACGTGGGCATAGCAATGGGGAACCTATGTTCCACACACTATTCATTCTGTCAAGGTGTCTGCATGCCCCAGTCAGACCGCGGTTTTTAATTCAAAGACACAGGCAGGTACAACTCCCTATTGTGAAGTCCCTGTGGACCGACAGCATGGGTGGCTCCCTGGAACCCACCGGCGGTACATAAAAATATCCCATTGCAGTGCCCATCACAGCTGAGGTAGTAATGTCATGTTTAATGCAGGTGGGCTTCGGCCCACACTGCATGCCCCAGTCAGACTGGGGTTCTTTACAAGTGGAAACAGATGCATTTATAATTCCCTGTGGACCCACAGAATGGGTGGGTGCCAGGAAGCCACCGGTGGTACATAGAAATATCCCATTGCATTGCCCAACACAGCTGAGGTAGTAATGTTGTGCTTAATACAGGTGGGCTTCGGCCCACACTGCATGCCCCAGTCAGACTGGGGTTCTTTACAAGTGGACAGATGTAGGTTAAACTCCGTGTGCACCTACAGCATGGGTGGCTCCCTGGAACCCACCGGCGGTACATAAAAATATCCCATTGCATTGCCCACACAGCGGATGTAACGTCAGCTGTAATGCAGGTGGGCTAAAAATTCATTTGATTACACTGTAGGCGAGGGCCCACAAAAATTGCTGTATCAACAGTACTAATGTACATCCAAAAAATTGGCCATGGCCAACCAAGAGGGCAGGTGAAACCCATTAATCGCTTTGGTTAATGTGGCTTAAGTGGTAACTAGGCCTGGAGGCAGCCCAGTTTAACGAAAAATTGGTTCAAGTTAAAGTTCCAACGCTTTTAAGAGCATTGAAACATATAAAAATTGCTTAGAAAAATTATATGACTGAGCCTTGTAGGCCTAAGAAAAATTGCCCGTTCGGCGTGATTACGTGAGGTTTTAGGAGGAGGAGCAGGAGGAGGAGGAGGAATTATACACAGATTGATGAAGCAAAAAGGTCCCCGTTTTTGATGGTGATAGAGAACAATGCTACCATCCGCGGGTGCAGCCTACGTATTGCTTAGATATCGCTGCTGTCCGCTGGTGGAGAAGAGAAGTCTGGGGAAATCCAGGCTTTGTTCATCTTGATGAGTGTAAGCCTGTCGGCACTGTCGGTTGACAGGTGGGTACGCTTGTCCGTGATGATTCCCCCAGCCACACTAAACACACTCTCTGACAAGACGCTAGCCGCAGGACAAGCAAGCACCTCCAGGGCATACAGCGCGAGTTCAGGCCACGTGTCCAGCTTCGACACCCAGTAGTTGTAGGGGGCAGAGGCGTCACGGAGGACTGTCGTGCGATCGGCTACGTACTCCCTCACCATCCTTTTACAGTGCTCCCGCCGACTCAGCCTTGACTGGGGAGCGGTGACACAGTCTTGCTGGGGAGCCATAAAGCTGGCAAAGGCCTTGGAGAATGTTCCCCTGCCTGCGCTGTACATGCTGCCTGATCTCTGCGCCTCCCCTGCTACCTTGCCCTCGGAAATGCGCCTTCTGCCACTAGCGCTGTCGGATGGGAAGTTTACCATCAGTTTGTCCACCAGCGCTCTGTGGTATAGCATCATTCTCGAACCCCTTTCCTCTTCGGGGATATGAGAGTGCAAAGGCTCTCCTTATACCGTGGATCGAGCAGTGTGTACACCCAGTAATCCGTAGTGGCCAGAATGCGTGTAACGCGAGGGTCACGAGAAAGGCATCCTAACATGAAGTCAGCCATGTGTGCCAGGGTACCTGTACGCAACATATGGCTGTCTTCACTAGGAAGATCACTTTCAGGATCCTCCTCCTCCTCCTCTTCCTCCTCCTCAGGCCATACACGCTGAAAGGATGACAGCCCAGCAGCATGTGTACCCTCACCAGTGGGCCAAGCTGTCTCTTCCCCCTCCTCCTCATCCTCCTCATGCTCCTCCTCCTCCTCCTCAACGCGCTGAGATATAGACAGGCGGGTGCTCTGACTATCCAGCGACATACTGTCTTCACCCCGGCTCTGTTTCCGAGCGCAAAGCGTCTGCCTTTATGCTTTGCAGGGAACTTCTCAAGATGCATAGCAGAGGAATGGTGACGCTAATGATTCCAGCATCGCCGCTCACCACCTGGGTAGACTCCTCAAATTTTCCAAGGACCTGGCAGATGGCTGCCAACCAGGGCCACTCTTCTGTAAATAATTGAGGTGGCTGACTCCCACTGCGCCGCGCAAGTTGGAGTTGGTATTCCACTATAGCTCTACGCTGCTCATAGAGTCTGGCCAACATGTGGAGCGTAGAGTTCCACTGTGTGGGCACGTCGCACAGCAGTCGGTGCCCTGGCAGATTAAACCTATGTTGCAGTGTCCGCAGGGTGGCAGCGTGCGTGTGGGATTTGCGGAAATGTGCGCAGAGCTGGCGCACCTTTCCGAGCAGGTATGACAAGTGTGGGTAGCTTTTCAGAAAGCGCTGAACCACCAAATTAAAGACATGGGCCAGGCATGGCACGTGCGTGAGGCTGCCGAGCTGCAGAGCCGCCACCAGGTTACGGCCGTTGTCACACACGACCATGCCCGGTTGGAGGCTCAGCGGCGCAAGCCAGTGGTCGGTCTGCTCTGTCAGACCCTGCAGCAGTACGTGGGCCGTGTGCCTCTTCTCTCCTAAGCTGAGTAGTTTCAGCACGGCCTGCTGACGCTTGCCCACCGCTGTGCTGCCACGCCGCGTGACACCGACTGCTGGCGACGTGCTGCTGACACATCTTGATTGCGAGACAGAGGTTGCGTTGGAGGAGGAGGAGGAAGGTGCTTTAGTGGAGGAAGCATACACCGCCGCAGATACCACCACCGAGCTGTGGCCCGCAATTCTGGGGGTGGGTAGGACGTGAGCGGTCCCAGGCTCTGACTCTGTCCCAGCCTCCACTAAATTCACCCAATGTGCCGTCAGGGAGATATAGTGGCCCTGCCCGCCTGTGCTTGTCCACGTGTCCGTTGTTAAGTGGACCTTGGCAGTAACCGCGTTGGTGAGGGCGCGTACAATGTTGCGGGAGACGTGGTCGTGCAGGGCTGGGACGGCACATCGGGAAAAGTAGTGGCGACTGGGAACCGAGTAGCGCGGGGCAGCCGCCGTCATCATGCTTTTGAAAGCCTCCGTTTCCACAAGCCTATACGGCAGCATCTCAAGGCTGATCAATTTTGCAATGTGCACGTTTAACGCTTGAGCGTGCGGGTGCGTGGCGTCGTACTTGCGCTTGCGCTCAAACAGTGGCACTAGCGACGTCTGGACGCTGCGCTGAGAGACATTGCTGGATGGGGCCGAGGACAGCGGAGGTGAGGGTGTGGGTGCAGGCCAGGAGACGGTAGTGCCTGTGTCCTCAGAGGGGGGTTGGATCTCAGTGGCAGGTTGGGGCACAGGGGGAGAGGCAGTGGTGCAAACCGGAGGCGGTGAACGGGCATCGTCCCACCTTGTGGGGTGCTTGGCCATCATATGCCTGCGCATGCTGTTGGTGGTGCCTCCCCAGCTGATCTTGGCGCGACAAAGGTTGCACACCACTGTTCGTCGGTCGTCAGGCGTCTCTGTGAAAAACTGCCACACAGTAGAGCACCTTGACCTGTGCAGGGTGGCATGGCGCGAGGGGGCGCTTTGGGAAACAGTTGGTGGATTATTCGGTCTGGCCCTGCCTCTACCCCTGGCCACCGCACTGGCTCGGCCTGTGCCCACACCCTCACTTGGCCCTCCGCGTCCTCGGCCGCGTCCACGTCCTATAGGCCTGCCCCTACCCCTCAGCATGCTGTATTACCAGTGATTTGATTTCCCAGGCAGGAAATAAATTGGCGCAAGCCTGCAGGCCAAATATAATTTTTTCGCTTTTTTGCAAAGGGAAGGCCCTACTGCGTATATTCAATGAACAATAACTTTTATAATTGTGGTGTGGCCCTGAAAAAGTGTCAAACAACTTTAGTGTAGCAGAGTTATTAACTCTGGCAGAGCAGGTATTTGCCAGTCAGGAAAGACAATGGCGCAAGCCTGCAGTAAACCGTAGCTGGTTGCGTTTGATTTTTGTACATTCTCCACGCAGCACACACGTACACGGAGACCTTAGGACTGACACAGGCAGGCCAAATATAATTTTTTCGCAAATTTGCAAAGGGAGGGCCCCACTGCGGATATTCAATGAACAATACGTTTAATAACTGTGGTGTGGCCCTGAAAAAGTGTCACACAACTTTAGTGTAGCAGAGTTATTAACTCTGGCAGAGCAGGTATTTGCCAGTCAGGAAAGACAATGGCGCAAGCCTGCAGTAAACCGTAGCTGGTTGCGTTTGATTTTTGTACGTTCTCCACGCAGCACACACGTACACGGAGACCTTAGGACTGACACAGGCAGGCCGAATATAATTTTTTCCCTGCCTTTTTGCAAAGGCAGGGCCCCACTGCGGATATTCAATGAACAATAACTGTGTTGTGGCCCTGCCTACACAATTCTGTCCCTGTAGTATCAATGGAGGGTGCAATGCTCTGCACAGACGATTTTTAGAAAAAAAAAAATGCAACACTGCTAACAGCAGCCTGCACAGTACTCCACACAGTTAAATGTGGCCCTAGAAAGGACCGTTGAGGTTCTTGAAGGCTACACTCACTCCTAACACTCTCCCTGCCTAAGCACCACTTCTGTCCCTAATGCCGGGTGCAATGCTCTGCACTGCCGATTTTGAGAAAAAAAAACAAAAACCCACTGCTAGCAGCAGCCTGCACACAGGTAGATGTGGCCCTAAGAAGGACCTTTGGGGTTCTTGAAGCCTACACTAACTCCTAACGCTCTCCCTACAGCAGCTCAGGCACCAGCAGCACTGTCCCTCACTAACTCACAAGACATCTGAGGCGAGCCGCGGGAGGGGCCGACTTTTATACTCGGGTGACATCTGATCGCCCCAGCCACTCACAGCAGGGGGGTGGTATAGGGCTTGAACGTCACAGGGGGAAGTTGTAATGCCTTCCCTGTCTTTCAATTGGCCAGAAAAGCGCGCTAACGTCTCAGATAGGAAACTGAAAGTAACCAGAACACCGCGTGGTACTCGTTACGAGTAACGAGCATCCCGAACACCCTAATATTCGCACGAATATCAAGCTCGGACGAGTACGTTCGCTCATCTCTAGTCCCAACTCGATTATTTAATTATAGCGCAAAAGAATTAGCGTCAAAATTTTATGTACAAATTCTAAATCTCTCACTTCTTGGTGTAATAGAAAGTTGAAATTTGGCACGAGCATTGATTGTGTCATAAATAGGAAAAGTTAATGGGTCCCAACTCGATTATTCAATTCTAAGCGCAAAAGAATTAGTATCTAAATTTTACGTACGGAATCTAATTCTCCAACTTCCCAATGTCATAGAAACTTGAAATTTGGCACGAGCATTGATTATATAATAAATAGGAAAAGTTAATGGGTCCCAACTCGATTGTTCAATTCTAAGCGCAAAAGAATTAGGGTCCACATTTTACATACGAAATCTAATTCTCCAACTTCCCAATGTCATAGAAACTTGAAATTTGGCACGAACCATGATTATGTCATAAATAAGAAAAGTTAATGGGTCCCAACTCGATTGTTGAATTCTAAGCGCAAAAGAGTTAGGGTCCACATTTTACGTACAAAATCTAATTCTCACTTCTTGATGTAATAGAAACTTGAGATTTGGCACGGGCATTGATTGCATCATAAATATGAAAAGCTAATGGGCCCCAACTCGATTATTTAATTCTAAGCGCAAAATAATTAGCGTCCAAATTTTACGTACGGAATCTAATTCTCTCACTCCCAATGCCATAGAAACTTGAAATTTGGCACGGGCATTGATTGTCATAAATAGGAAAAGTTAATGGGTCCCAACTCGATTATTCAAGTCTAAGCGCCAAAGAATTAGCGTCCAAATTTTACGTACGGAATCTAATTCTCTCACTTCCCAATGTAATAAAAACTTGAAATTTGGCACGAGCATTGATAATGTCATAAATAGGAAAAGTTAATAGGTCCCAACTCGATTGTTCACTTCTAAGCGCAAAAGAATTAGCATCCAAATTTTACGTACAGAATCTAATTTTCTCACTTCCCAATGTGATCCAAACTTGAAATTTGGCACAAGCATTGATTATGTCATAAATAGGAAAATCTAATGGGTCCCAACTCAATTATTTAATTCTAAGCGCAAAAGAATTAGCATCCAAATTTTACGTACGGAATCTAATTCTCTCACTTTCCAATGTCATAGAAATTTGAAATTTGGCACGAGCATTGATTATGTCATAAATAGGAAAAGTTAATGGGTCCCAACTCGATTATTCAATTCCAAGCGCAAAAGAATTAGCGTCCAAATTTTATGTACAGAATCTAATTCTCTCACTTCCTGATGTCATCTATATATATAAAAATGAATGTATGTCTGTCTGTCTGTCCTTTATGCATTACTATACCATTCATCCAATCGCCATGAAACTTTGGCAAGTTGTTGAGTGCACTCCTGGGAAGATAAATGGCATAGTACATCTATCCTACGATAAGTGGCACGCGTGCGAGCATCGTCGACAGTTAAGCCCCCCCAGACAAAGATCGTTTGATTTCCATCTCAAGCACGAAAGCAAAAGGCATTACGAGCAACGGGATGAGTGTTCAACCAGAAAATGATGCATCCGCCGAACGTTTCACAAGACAATTGCTGGATATTGAGAATGCTGAGGTAAAATGAAAGCTGTGCTGTGATTGGTTGCTATATATTATACTGCTGAGGCAACATGAAAGTTGTGCTGTAATTGGTTGCTACTTCTTATACTACTGAGGTTACATGAACGCTGTGCTGTGATTGGTTGCTATATATTATACCGCTGAGGTAAAATGAGTGCTGCACTGTGATTGGTTGCTATTTTTTATATTGCTGAGGCAGAATAAAAGTTGTGCTGTGATTAGTTGTTATTTCTCTTACTGCTGAGGTAACATGAAAGCTGCGCTGTGATTGGTTGTTATATATTATACTGCTAAGGTAACATGAAAGCTGCGCTGTGATTGGTTGTTATATATTATACCACTGAGGTAACATGAAAGCTGCGCTGTGATTGGTTGTTATTCATATATATAAAAACGAATGTATGTATGTATGTCTGTCTTCGCAGCAACGTGTGACGGGTAAGCTAGTTTTATATAAATGAAACGTCGCATGGTTACCTCCACATGGTGTTTCCTGGGTAACGCAAAGAACCATGCAAAAGGGGGAATATATTTTTTTCCTCGGTATCTCTAAAGTAACCACGACTTCATAAGATTTTCCATGTGAACACCAGATAAACACCAGTACCAAATTAACTCGGGCGAAGCCGGGCATATCAGCTAGTATTAAATGTAAGTCTCTTGCCGATTATCTTGTAACATCATTTTTGTATTTTTCAGTAAACTTTAAATTAATTAGTGAACCTCATCCATCTCAACACGAAACCATAGTCTCCAATGTTTGTTTTAATAAGTCATAAATCGGGTTCCAATTTACCGTTGCAAAATCGCTGATAGCAGCGTTTTGTATGCATAGTGTAGAACTCTGGAGTGCATTAGAATGGATCAGGTGGGTGATTTGAGCTTCCGCTTCGCATGTGTGCACAGGCCTGTGAGAAAGCTGGATACAAATCAGCCTGTATTCTAATGACTGCCAGCTTACAATACTGCAGAATGTTTGAGGATGGAGGCAGGATCGATAGTTATCGTCCCTTCCCCTCTCTCCACTTCTCCAGTGAAGGACAAGTTGATTTACAATGCAGGGTCAGGCAAATTGCTGTAGAGTTGTGGCTGTAGGTGATGGTCGCTTGTCCAGTTGACATGCAGTGTCTCGGAAAGTTGGGTACTAGTCACTCCACAATCTAAGAGCCTTCCCTTTTCCCCCCTCTCCTCTTCCCCCTGCTATGTGACACCCATGAACCCCAAAAATACACCCATAGTGTGAGGAACATAGCGCACACACACACAGACAGGGCTGTAAAAGGGCCAGCGACAGATGTGCAAATTACATGGCGGCAGCCGTGGAAGTGAGATGGCTAGGGTGTTGTCCCGGGGCAGCCGCACAAGAATATAGTTAGCTGCAGCTAAGAAACAGCAATGAAGGGCACAATGTCTAAGGGTCCACAAACAAAACACAGACCATGTGAATGGAGCAGGAGTCTCTCTTCTCAAAGGGGAGGTACCCACCAACAACAAGGTGACCATATTGACCTTAAGCCAGTTTCCATAAAATTACACAGAGCTACACAGAGCCTGGGCTATAAGAGGGCCAGCAGCAGATGTGCAAAGTACATGCGGCAGCCATGGAAGAGAGATGACCAGAGTCTCCCTACCATCCGGAGACATGGTCTTCAAAGAAGATGACTGCACCATGGACTTATAAATGATGACGGCTGCAGGAGATATAAGACCGGCCCAATGCGACAGTGTGCACACACTATAGGGACACTGACAGTGATGGACATTCATGGACTGTGGGAGTGTCTCCTCGATGAGGTTGTAGTTATGCTGGGGCGGCCATTAATTGAGAGGTTGATAGAATGGCAATTATATGAGCTTTATACAAAGAGAGTTATATGATGTTCATTAATGCAATGTGTAAAGCATGATGTGATGAAGGAAAAGGGGGGAATCGCAACGCTACACGCCAATATGATATTACGATAGATGCAGATGAAACAAAGTCTACTTGAGATATGCATGCGCACCTATGGTGTGTGTCAGGCTGCAGTGATGAGGAACTCTGAAATTTTGTGACGTACTCTGGCATCTGTGGTGCATTAGGCCAGGAGGGTGATATGCACAAACCTAAGGTAATAGAGAGTGTAATTATGATTGTGCAGCAATAGAAGTATGGTTGATAGTAATTATGGTATCCAAGTGCCTTGTCACCTTGAGGAAGGAGAAGAGATGTACTCCAGCACCTATGGTGCATTTAACCTGCATGGTCTGGAATACAGAAATATAGGTTACGAGTGGGCATTATATCACTCGTAACTTTTTTTCACTTTAAAAGTACTCGTGTCATCCTATGGAGCCAAAGCCCTTGTCACCAGTTAGTTTAGTTAAGGTTTTTTTTAATAAAATAAACCATGAACCTATGTTGCACCATCACCACCTGCGACCGCTTACAACATATCCACATGAGAAAAGTCTGAAACTAGGGGGTTTATGATGCTGCCCAAGACATTGATATTGAGGAGTGTGTGATTCTCCCTCTCTCTAAATCTGCTGTGTGTTGTTTTATCTCTCTCTGTACAAAGATACATTGTGTGTGGTTCACACCCAACCATTGTAGACATCCACTATCTACAGTCTGATTTAATTTAGCATGTGTGATCTGCCTTTCCTGAAGACTTGGATGCTTTCATTCCTCTTCAGACGCTGATCTGTAGTGTGTAACCTTCTCCCGCTTCCTGATACAACAGTTATAACAGCACTAATATATATTTATACAGATGTACATCACAATGAAGGCTCCAATACTATTTGTGTAATACAGCCATTACAATACAAAGTAAATTCAAATAAACTAAGTGTGTCAAAAACATTCACTTTAGCGCTTTTACATCTGTATCTCTAACACTGAGAGATGGGAGGGTTAGAGCAGAGAGAAAAAGAAGGACAAAGCTAGGAGCAAAGTGTAATCTGATCTATTTCAGAAACAGCAGGACAACCAGCTGTGTGAAGGAATTACAGATTCTATAGCATAAAACCATAGGAAATCTTATTAAAGAATATAATATACGGACTATATTGTTTTTATTTTGCAATTAGGAAACATATAAACAGTAAAAAAAAATTCAGGTGTCTTTATCCTTTAACATTGCATAGATTATATTGTCTACCCGATACCATATTTTGTGTCAAGACTCTACATTACAGATTACGGAGCAGTGCACCCCTTCTATAGATTATGTTATTCTCATAGAGTCTCTCACATGCTTGTTCTATACAGTACTTTTATCCATCTTCTTGGATTCGTGGAACAGCACAAACTTTTTGAGGAAGTGGAGCCAAAGTAAGTCCAACACGTGAGGTTAGATTCACCTCACTGACCCCAGGAGGTAGGCGGAATGTGAAATTCTGTAAGAGGCTGGTAAAAAAAATAAAAAGCTCCATTCTTGCCAAATTTTCTCCTGGGCATATCCTACGGCCTGCAAAATAGGGTAAAAGTAAGTGCAAAAATAATAGTATAAAAACTACAGAAATTATGCAGGTTTTTGTAATAGATAGATACTGTAGATAAACAGCTGGATAGATATGAGATGGCATGAGAAATAAATGTAAGTTTGCCATGCAGAATATTCTGCAGCCAAAATTCAGTACAAGCAGTTGGCTTTCTCCAGAAGTCCCCCAGTAAGAAGATGATGAGACGGGATCCCCTTTCTTGGCAGTTGTGTGGGTCTTGGCACTGATAAGACTATTGATAGCTGATAAGAGTCAATTGTGATAAAACCCTTTGATAGTTAGGTTTCCCATGAAACATCTGGTCCTTACTATGTGAATCCTACATCTGCTAACCACCAGATTTCCATATCAGTATTGACACCTATTTGTGCCAACAACTAAGGAAATGTATGACATTGATACCTGCTGAAAATACCATGAAGGCTTCATTCTTCATAAACTGCCCCTCTGAGTTAAGGAAATTACTCGGGTCAAATTCATCAGGAGCTTTAAATCGTTTCTTGTCACGTAGAACGGTTGTCAACAGTGGAATTGTGTGTGTACCCTACAAAAAAGGCATAATGGGCATGAGCGATATATAGCTCTTAGACTATAGATTTTTTTATTTATATTTAGATGGTAACCTCAAGGATAGATAGACTTTCCATATCCAGATTTTCTACAGTAACAATAGGTCAATGAGGGACCAAATATGCACTTTCAAACTCTAAAGACTCCGAATCAGGGAAGGAAGACGCAAGAACAAAGATGGCTAAAGAGAAGAATTGGAGATCTTTCATACATGTAATGTTGCTGGCAATGACTATTATCTCATGTAAGTCATACTATTCAACTAATAATAAGTCCTTCCCAATCGTAAAATTGGTAGAATCTTTAGTGTACATCTGCCGTATTGTTAGGCCTATATAGCTACCCTCATAAAGGATTGCAGAACCTACTGTATATGCGCCTTAGGGAGCCATCAAACATCTATGACTATCTAACTATGGAATGTTTTTACTTACATCATATTTTAGATGGTAGATCCAATGAAAAATAATTCACACCCAATGAGTCCAACAGATTCTTAGAAAGAAAGAACTGTAGTGTGGGTAATATCTTTATATGAGTCTCTTTCAAGGTTCCTACCTTCTTCCTCACTCAATTCTAAGGGTATCTTTACAGGAGGTGATTGTTAGACACATTAGCGTCCAACAGCTGTCCCAGGTTCTGGCTGACCATCACCAATAACCGTAAACAGGGTTCGTTAAAACATTCAGTAACTCCAACAGGTAAGCAGTTTCAAGCGAATACAGGCGATATCGTCACGTGTAAAGGTGCCTTTTGTCTGTTGCTTTTTATCCAGTTTTGAACCTGGTCAGCTTTGAATGATGACTAAAAATCTTTTATTTGTGACTGAAAACCTTTAACCCCTTCCAATCCACTGTCTTACGTCTAAAGACATTATAATTTAAGGCTATACAGCCCTGATGGTGGAAGACATCCATCTGGGTTCTCTTACTGTATATTGCCAGCCTCTCTACTGTCTGAGGCTATCCAACGTGTCACTTCATGCAGTACTGGCTTTAGCCAGCAGATAGCACCGTTTTATAACAGCAGAAAAAGAGTAAGCCCCCTAGGAAAAGCAGGATACAAATTGGATTGGAAAGGGTTAAGGATTATTGAAACCAGTGATCGGTAGATCTTACTGTAAAACAGTTTACTTTTGACTTGATCATTTATGATGCTCCAGCCTAACCCCTTTGTGACCGCTAAAATGCTTTTTGACATGCCTCACTAGCTCGGCTTTATTCCACACTGCCATCAATTGATGGACCTCACTGTGGGGTCTGTCACAGCTCTAGACTATCACCTACTGCAGGTAAGGGGGAGTCTGGAGCACACTCTGAGGGCCATGGTTTGCAGTCCTCAATCTTTTGATTGCCGATATTTAACCCCTTAGTGACGGCCCCATCGGGAAACTACGTCCTGCCTGAGTGGGCTTTAATCCTAGAGGACGTAGAATTATGCATCCTTTTAGGATTAATGCCCCTCAGGCTCTGGACGTGACAGCTCCATGCTGTCGGTGCCCGCAGGTAGCCGGCAGCATGGAGCTGTCATCCCGGGCTGTGGACAGTCCCCCCCCCAGCATTGCGATCGGCGAATGGATAGCGCCGATCGCAATAAAGTAAAAAAAAAAAGTTTAAAAAGTTAAAGATTCAGCTGCCCTGATAGATCGGATCCATCAGGGCAGCTGAAAGTACTCACCTGGCTTCCCCGATGTCTGCCGCTGTGAAGGCGTCCTCCGGGACCCGGCGCGGCTCTTCTGCACATGCGCGCTAGACGAATAACATCACGCGCATGCGCAGAAGACTGAAAACCCGGGTGAATTTTAAATCTCCTGGCTCCCAGCTTCTGAAGTTAGCCGTGAACCAGGAGATGCCCCTGGGGGCCGCGGAGAGTGGTCCCCGGGCCCGCGATCGCCACTATCCAGTGGATAGCGGCGATTGCAAAAAAGTTTTTAAAAAAGTAAAAATAAAGTTAATTTCACTTCCTCTCATGGATCGGATCCATGAGGGGAGGTGAAAATACTCACCCCCGGACCTCAGCAGTGTCTCGGTCTTCCGGGACCTGAGTCCTGTTCTGCGCATGCGCGCCCGATGTCAATCATCAGGCGCGTGCACAGAGGGGCCCAGGACCCAGGAAATTTAAAATCTCTCTGCTCCTAGCTGCCATGTGTAGCCAGGAGCAGAGGGATGTCACCAGAGACATGATCACTGTTATCCAATGGATAACAGTGATCATTTAAAGTGTAAAAAAGTAAAAAAAAAAAAAAAAAAAAGCTTGAAAAAGTAAAAAAAAAAGTTTCAAACGCTTACATTTCATCTTCCCTCACAGATCATATCCATGAGGGAGGATGAAATTACGTACCTAAGGCCCCCTGATTTATCCCCGGACCTTACCACTGCTTCTGCGCACGCGGCCGTCGCCAAAGCGACAGGCGCATGCGCAAAAGCCGTGGATTGCCAGGATAATTTAAAATCTCCCTGCTCTTGGCTACAAAACGTAGCCAAGAGCCTGGAGATTGCACGGGAGGCCGTGGTGAGCGGTTCCTGATCACGTGTTCACTGTTATCCAATGGATAATGGCGATCACGTAAAAGTTAAAAAAAAGTTGGTTTCATCTCCCCTCACCAATGCGATCGGTGAGAAGAGATGAACCTTTTTAATGGAGGCCTCCGTATTTGAACCCTGACAGAACGGGTTCCTCTTCCATGGACCTTCCCTACATTCTGTGCATGCAACCGCCGCCAAAATGCTGGACACATGCGCAGGAGGCGGGGAGCCCAGGAAACCTAAAGTCTCCTTGCTCCTGGCAACCACCGGTCGCCGAGAGCCTGGAGCGTTGTGTGGTCCCTGGTCACGTGATAAAAAGGTAGCAATCTACCTTAGGCCGGTCTCACATGACAGGATAGGAATTACGGATTCCGCTAGTGTCTGATCCGCGGTAATACGCAGATCAATCGCATTGGATTACACAATTCCCCTCACATTAGTGGGTTGGAATTGCGTAATTCATTTGCAGAAAAGAGAACACAGCAGGTTCTATTTTACCGCAGATATCCGCAGCATAGAGCCTATTGTGCTCCATGGTCGTGGATATACCGGCAGCCCATACGCAACTACATTGTGTACGGGCTGCGGGTACCCGCGTCATCGCTAAGCGACGGTGCGGGAAATGCAAACAAAAAAAAAATGTACTGTGCATGACTGCCTGTGTGAGTGCGCAGTTATGCGCAGTACATTAGGTGTCCGTATGCAGCGCCATGGCAGGGCTCACAGCTGGGATCCGCTGCGGGCCTCCGCAAGCAGATTCCACTTACGGCCATGTGAACCTGGCGTTATTCAGATCGCTACCTGTAATCCGTAATTTACAAGAAGCTCCGGGAACGCTCGCCTTCTTGCAGTTCCAGGAGCAGCTTGTTGAGTGCCTTCTGTGTGAGACCGCCGCACCTCTGCAAAAGAGACTCAGCGCCACTTTTCAGGCTGGGCTCACATTGGGCAGATTTCGGGCGGAAATCTCGCGGTCTGGCCCAAGTGTAGAACCGCAAGATTTCTGCCGGGAATCCGCTGCTTCAAAACGTGCGGCACTTAGCCCCGAGATTTGAAGCGGCCTGGCCGCTTGCTTCTCCGCTGCGGCCGGTGCTTCCATAGAGGAGAGCCCGGACACAGAGAAAGAAGCGGGACGGTTTTGCCGTCCTATGTGGATGAGATTTCTGAGAAATCTTATCCACATGGCTAGCTAAGCCCAGGATTAGCGGCCGCAGGCGGATTTGCCGCAGCGAAATTCCAGACGGAATTTCCACGGCAAATCCTTCCAGTGTGAACCCAGCCTTACACCCCATCCTTGGCACTGAGGTCAGATGTACCCCACAAAAAGCATGAGAGGAGGGTGGGTACCCGGTTTTATTGCCCGATGTACCCATCCCAACCAGGCCGCCCTAATTACCCATGTCTTCGAAAAAAAAAAAAACACACAGTTCACATTATTACTTTTATCTAAGATTTGAGGGAATGCCAAAAATGGCGCGGAATGTGTGTGTGCGGGGGGGGGGGGGGGGGGGATTTTTAGGGAGTCAATTTTTTTTTTCCCGCACAAGTAAGTGAGTAATGGGGCCTGGAATTTATTCAATTGTGCCCTGAAATCCAACGTGTGTTCCCTGCATTATAGGCCTAGCCATGTGTCCTGTAAGTAGATTAGGGCCACAATGGGTATGTTTCTGAACACGGGACAAACGGGGGATATCCATTTTGGGGTGAAAGTCTTCATTCCTATGTACACTGTACAAAAAAGACTGTTTTTAAATTGACAGAATTGCCAAAAAACGAAAATCACAATTTTATCCTTCTGCTTTGCTTAGATTCATTCAAATACTGTGCAGTCAAAATACGCAGTACACCCCTAGATAAATTTGTTAAGGGGTCTAGTTTTCAAAATGGGGTCATTTGTGGGGGTTCTCTACGGTTTTGGTCGCTCAAGGGCTCTACAAGTGGGCAATGGGGCCTAAATCACCTTCATGCACAATGTCTGTTCTGAAAGCCACCGATTACTCCTTTCTTTTTGGGCCCCATTGTGCATCCAGACATAAGATTGGGGCCACAATGGGTGTATTTCTGAACACGGGGGAAACAGGGGTATCTATTTTTGGGTGTAAGTCTTCATTCACGTGTGTGCTGTACAAAAAAAGCTGTTTTTAAAATGACAGAATTGCCAAAAAACAAAACTCATAATTTTTTCCTTTTGCTTTGCTTGAATTCATTCAAAAACTGTGGGGTCAAAATGGTCAGTACACCCCTATATCAATTCGTTAAGGGGTCTAGTTTTCAAAATGGGGTCATTTTGTGGGTTTTCTATGGTTTTGGTCACTCAAAAGCTCTACAAGTGGGCAATGGGGCATAAAAGGCCTTCCAGCAAAATTTCTGTTCGTAAAGCCACCGACTACTCCTTTGATTTTGGGTCCCTTCGTGCATCCAAACATACGATTAGGGCCACAATGGGTATGTCTCTGAACACGGGAGAAACAGGGGTATCCATTTTGGGGTGCAAGTCTTCATTCATGTGTGTGCTGAAGAAAAAAAGCTGTTTTTAAAATGACAGAATTGCCAAAAAAAAATGAAAATCACATTTTTTTCCTTCTGCTTTGCTTGAATTCATTCAAAAACTGTGGGATCAAAATGGTCAGTACACCCCTAGATCAATTAGTTAAGGGGTCTAGTCTTCAAAATTTGTGGGGGTTTTCTATGGTTTTGGCCGCTCAAAAAACTCTACAAGTGTGCAATGGGGCCTAAAAGGCCTTCAAAGAAAATTTCTGCTCCAATAGCCACCGACTACTCCTTTCATTTAGGGCCCCATTGTGCATACAAGCATAATATTAGGGCCACAATGGGTATATTTCTGAAAACAGGACAAACAGGGGTGTCCATTATGGGGTGTCACTCCTTCATGTGCACTATAGAAAAAAAAATATGTTGTTAAAATGACATATTTTCAAAAATTGCATTAACTCCTGAAAAAAAACTGTGGGTTCAAAATACTTATGACCCCTCAGTGCATACATTAAGGGGTGTAGTTTTTAAATTAGGGTCATTTGTTGGGGTATCTATTATTCTGACACTCATAAGCCTTTCCAATCTTGGTTTGGTGCAGGAAAACAAAGCGTTCCTCAAAATGCTGAAAAGTAATGTTAAATTTGTACATCTACTAAATTGTTAAAAAAAACAAGAAAGTTTTTCAAATGTGCATTCAGAATAAAGTAAACTGATGGAAATATATACCTTAGCAAAAATTTGTACAGTATGTTTGCACATATTTGCGTAATTACAGTTGAAAATGTGAAAAAAATGACAATTTTTTCAAACTTTTCCCAATATTGGCACTTTTAATAAATATTCATAAATTCTATCAGTCTATTTTTTTTTCCACCTATATGAAGTACAACAAGTGACGAAAAAAACGCTGTCAGAATCACTTGGATATGTAAAGCCTTTACGGAGTTATGCTATGTTAAGTGACACATGTCAGATTTTCAAAATTTGGCTCCGTCACTAAGGCGCAAACAGGCTTCGTCACTAAGGCCTCCTTCCCACGAGCGTGACGGGGTCCGCCGCGTAATATTACGCAGTGAAGCCCGTCACGGCGCCCCCCAGAGCCCCTATACTTACCTGCGGGAGATAGCGTGAAATCGCTTCCCCGCCCACCGCCGCCGCGTCACCGCCCGTCACCGCCCACCGACGCCGCGTCACCGGCCGTGTCACGTGCACGGCCGGCCGTGTCACGTGACGCGGCCGGCCGCGTCATATGGCGTCATATGACGCGCGGCGGTGGGCGGGAAAGCGTTTTTTCACGCTATCTCCCGCTGGTTACAGCGGGAGATAGCGTGAACGGACGGCTTCCATTGACTGCAATGGAAGCCGTCAGTGCGTACAGCCCGTCCTCACCCGCAGAAAATAGAGCATGCTGCGGGTGAGGACGGGAGAAATCGCGGTGCGTAATTCCGCGGTGGAATTACGCATCGTGAGCATTGTGCTATTAGGTTCAATAGAACCTAATAGCTGCGGGCAACGCAGCGGATTTTCGCCGCGAATTACGCGGCGGAAATCCGTTCGTGGGAAGGAGGCCTAAGGGGTTAACAGATATCAGCGACTGAATAAAAGTACATGGCGGAGCATGAAGGGTGAGCGTTTCAGCTCCCCATAGTAATTCGAACTCTTTGCGGGCTGAAATGGCTTACTTGAAGTCTGCTGCAGTCCCCTGCCGACGTCTTTGTTCCCGACGTCCCATCTCCATGCGCTATGCCTGCGCCCGCTGGCAAAATGGTGCGGGCATGCGCATTAGCAGATAGAAGTTTGTGAAATTTGAAAATTCTCTGCTCTCTGCTACCAAAGGCAGCAGAGAGCAGAGAGTAAACATTGGGTGGATGCAGTTTGCAGTACCCAGGCACAAAATCGCTATTATCAGCGATAATAGCAACCTAGCGCAAAGTTAAAAAAAAAAGGAATGGAGATGGAATGTTCCCTGATGTCCTCTGCCGACATGTACCCCCTTCACCCTCCCTGACTTTCCCAAAAATAATGCCGGGGCAGGTGCACTAAACCTATGTGCAGAGCTGCCAAATACAGCTTTGTACATAGAATCTATCATTCTCTTTGGCCCCTGGAGACATAGATGGCTGTGATAATCCTATCACAGCCATGCAGGGTATTTATTCTGGGAATAAAGCACAGGACTAGTGCCGTATTCTTCTCTCCCCACACAGAGCATTTTCTGGGAGGAAGGGCAGAACACGTTCTTCTTGTACTGTGCAGAATTAGAGAGTGAAAGTTAAGGCCCATTTACACAAAGCGATGATCACTCAAAAATCGCTTAGAATCGCTTAAAATTGATCGTTTGAGAGATCATCATTGTGTCTAAACGCACAGCCATCGTGCACTTTTCGTGCACTACTAGCTGATCGGTAAATTCAGGCCAGCCTAAAAATCGTCATTCAGCCTTATCATGAGTTCTCTACGGGGAGTGCTGATAGCATTGTTTCCAGCTGGAGAACAAAGGAACTGAAAGCAGATAAGAGCCCTGGGCTACTAACTGCTTTCAGCTAAGGCTTCATTTGCACACTTAATTGCTCTTAAGTAGCTACTCAAAGGGGTTGTCCCGCGCCGAAACGTTTTTTTTTTTTTTTCAACCCCCTCCCGGTCGGCGCGAGACAACCCCGATGCAGGGACCTAAAGAAAGCTTACCGGAGCGCTTACCTGAATCCCCGCGCTCCGGTGACTTCTATACTTACCGGTGAAGATGGCCGCCGGGATCCTCTTCCTCCGTGGACCGCAGCTCTTCTGTGCGGTCCATTGCCGATTCCAGCCTCCTGATTGGCTGGAATCGGCACGTGACGGGGCGGAGCTACACGGAGACGGCATTCTGCACGAGCGGCTCCATTGAAGAGAGCAGAAGACCCGGACTGCGCAAGCGCGGCTAATTTGGCCATCGGAGGGCGAAAATTAGTCGGCTCCATGGGAACGAGGACGCTAGCAACGGAGCAGGTAAGTAAAAAACTTTTTATAACTTCTGTATGGCTCATAATTAATGCACAATGTACATTACAAAGTGCATTAATATGGCCATACAGAAGTGTATAGACCCACTTGCTGCCACGGGACAACCCCTTTAATAGTTTATGCAAAATGATTGCTCAAAGCTGCCACTCAAACTGTCGTTTGAGACATCTTTGAGCGATCATCGCTCTGCCTAAATGGGCCTTTAGAAGGAGAACGTTTTTCTTTTCTTGAGGTGCCTCAGCGTTGTGCATGCCAGGCCATGTTAGAATCTGGGTGTGCAATTTTTCTGAGGCAACCCAAGTGTGGGTGAAGACCGCACCTGTAATTTTTGTCTTGCTAATTTTTTTTTCTGTTTGGTGGAGTGTAACGCTGTGCAGACATCATTCCATTATTATGGTAACCGCTGCTTAGTTTTCTTTTTTTTTTTTTTTCATTTTTGAAAAAAAAAGTTTGTACTAAAATGTCACGCAGAAGGAACATTGCCGAGCCGGCCTACAGACTGCTTTGTTCCAGCAGTTCTAGCAAAACTGAAACTGTGTCGGAGGCAAATTTGTGCAGTTATGACTCGGCTTCTACCTCTAGCTCCATGGAGGTTGCAGCAGCTCTAGAGTCATCAGACCCAAGTACTACGATGCCTCCCGCAATGTGGGGTTCTAGTGATTTATTTTCCCCCCAAATCCCGCCATTTGTTGCGACAAATTGATTTTTTTTTATTTGATCATCAATGGCTAGGTCTTGGACTTATTTGTCTAGCTGACAAACATCTATGCTGGACAGTTTAGTGCAGAGCACCCCACCTGTGAATTCCAGACAATGGATCCGCACAAGTATCCCACAAATAAAAATAGAAAATTGGAGGAATAATTTTGTTAATGGGTTTAGTTAAAAAAAATCTTCAATCTGCTCGTACTGGTCTACCAGTGCTGTGCATGTCACCCCTGTGTTTGCATCAGTTATGCCCCGAGCCCGCTATGAAAGTCGGCAGCGTTTCTTATATTTAGCAGATAATTCCGAAGTCCCACCAAGAGATTAGCCTGCCCATGACTGATTGAATAAACTGATCTCCCTTCTCTAAGAGTCCTTTAAAAATTGATATACAGACGATAAAAACCTGTTTGATGATGATGAGTTTCAAGGGCCGTCTTTCCTTTTCGGCAGTTTATCCCCTCTAAACATGCCAGGTATGGCGTAATACTATACACTGTATGCGAGAGCGCTACTGGCTACACCTGCGATTACTTTATTTATGAAGGCAGGGACCGCCAACTTGATCTCCCAATTTGTTTAGAGAACATAGGCACAAATAAAAAAATTGTATGAGAAATAATGTCCCCATTCCTGCACAAAGAGTACCATGTCTATACAGACCATTATTATACGAGTATCCAATTATATAAAGCCCTATATGATGCAAACACAGGGGCCTGCGGAACACTAAGGAAGAACAGAGTGGGATTGAAACAACCGCTGGTGTCCAGGCGAGTGGAAAGGTGGAGTCATACACACTCGCAAGTAGCCGACTGCTCCCAGTGAAATGGCACGATAAAAAGGAGGTCTATGTGCTCTCCACCATGCATGCAGACAGTGCAGTCTGAATAAGGGAGAGGGGGGCTACCACAGAACAAAGAAAGCCTGTCTGCGTCACAGACTATAAAACATTTAGGGGGGATGTAGACCTCTCTGACCTGGTGCTTCAGCCATACCTGGTGAAGCGTAAGACCAGGGCCTGCTACAGAAAAGGTAGCAATTAGAGATAAGCGAGCGTTCTTGCTAAGGCAAACTACTCGAGCGAGTAGTGCCTTATGCGAGTACCTGCCCGCTTGTCTCAAAAGATTCGGATGTCAGCGGGGAGCAGCGGGGGAGAGTGGGGAGGAACGGGGGAGAATATCTCTCTCACTCTCTTCCCACTTGCTCCCCCCTGCTCACTCGCACAACTCACAGCTCTCCCCCGTCGGCACCTGAATCTTTTGAGATGAGCGGGCAGGTATTCGCATAAGGCACTACTCACTCGAGTAGTTTGCCTTAGCGAGTACGCTCGCTCATCTCTAGTAGCAATCTACTTTATTCAGATTACTACCTATAATGCCCATGTTATGTACAAAGCAGGTCGTTGAGCGTCTTATATTTGAGACCAGTGTACCTCAGCATTACAGTCTGAGGAGGTGTGAAGGCTCACACAGCGCCATTTTTTATGCCCTGTCCCTGTCACCGGAGTCGATAGATACCCTCCAAAAAAGTGTCTAGTTTGCAGAAAGCATGGGAGGAGGAGGGATACCCGCTATTACTGCCCTATGTGCCTATCCCAACCAGGCCTCTGTAACCACCCTGTTTTCAGAAAAATCACACTGTTTTGCATTATTAATTTTATCTTTGGTTTAGGGAATGCCGGTGGGGGATTCTTTTTAGGGAGTAAATTTATTTATTCATCCCTCTGTGAACCCTTTACATGCCGCAATCTACATAGATCACAGCACGGAATGGGTTTAACAGCAGGGGTTGCTGTATCGATGTAACCCCGCTGTTGCAGAGGGGGGACAGCTATTGTGACAGCCGACTCCTGCTGCCTGATAGCTTGGGATCTCTTCTGATCTTGCGCTATTCCCAGGGTGTAAATGTACATCCTGTTGCGCGAAGTACCTCCCTGCTAGGACGTACACTTACGCCCGGTGAGGGAAGGGGTTAATAAAAATATATAAATTCTATCGCTCTATTTTTACCACCTAAATGAAGTGCAATATATGGCAAAAAAACATTGTCAGAATTACTCGGGCATGCAAAACCTTTGAACAGTTATTCTATGTTAAATTGACACGTCAGATTTCCAAAATTTGGCCTGGTCATTAAAGGGGTTGTCCGGCCACACAGGGTAAAAAAATTTTTTTTTTTTTTACTAGTTGTCAGCATCCCGACCCCCTGCGGTGACTAGTTGTCAGCACCCCGACCCTCGGTGGCGACTAGTTGTCAGCACCCCGACCCCCGGTGGCGACTAGTTGTCAGCACCCCGACCCCCGGTGGCGACTAGTTTTCAGCACCCCGACCCCTGGTGGCGACTAGTTGTCAGCACCCCGACCCCCGGCGGCGACTAGTTGTCAGCACCCCGACCCCGGTGGCGACTAGGTGTCAGCACCCCGACCCCCGGCAGTGACTAGTTGTCAGCATCCCAACCTCGACTAATTGTCAACACCCGGACCCCAGCGGCAACTAGTCGTCAGCACCTCGACCCCCGGCGGCAACAAGATGTCAGCACCCTGGTGGTGACTAGTCGTCAACACCCTGACCCCCGGCGGCGACTAGTTGTCAGCAACCCCTGCGGCGACTAGTTGTGAGCAAGTGGAATGTGACCGTGCCCCTCGCCCCTAGTACTAATTTGGCAGTACCCCAATCCCCCCTTTCCACCCCCCCCCCGCGTTAGTGTAATGTTACAGCACCCCCTGCCCCCACTACTATAATGTGACAGAACCCCCCTATTGTACAGTGACTGCATCCCCCTGCTAGTATGATGTGACAGCACCCCCCCCGCTAGTGTAATGTTACAGTACCCCCCGCTCTAGCATATTGTGACAGCAACACCCCCCCCCCCTTTCCTACCCCCCGGCTAGTGCAATGTTACAGCATGCCCCCGCTAGTGTAATGTTACAGCACGCCCCCCAGTAGTATTATGTTACAGAACCCCCGCTCTAGTATATTGTGACATCAACCCCCCCCTCTCCTACCCCACCGGCTGGTGTAATGTTACAGCACCCGCCCCCCACCCTCCACCCCCCTGCTACTATAATATGACAAAACCCCCCCCTCTCCCATCCTACCCACCACTGGTGTAATGTTACAGCCCCCCACCCGCTATTATAATGTGACAGTACCCTCCCCCACCGCTAGTGTAATGTTACAGCCCCCCGAGCTACTATAATGTGACAGCACCCCCTTCCCCCCCCACTACAATGTGACAGCACCCCCTGCCCCCCACTACTATGTGACAGCACCCCCCCCACCGCTACTATAATGTGACAGCACCCCCCACCGCTAGTATAATGTTACAGTCCCCACACACTACTAAAATGTGACAGCACCCCCCACACCCCCACCGCTAGTGTAATGTCACAGCCCTCCCAGCTACTATAATGTGACAGCACCCCCTGCCCCCCCCCACTACTATAATATGAGAGCACCCCACCACCACTAGTTTAATGTTACTACCCCCCAGCTCCTATAATGTGACAGCACCCCACCCACCCCCACTGCTAGTGAAATGTCACAGCCCCCCCCAGCTAATATAATGTCCCAGCACCCCCTGTCCCCCCCACTACTATAATGTGACAGTACCCCCCACCGCTAGTATAATGTTACAACGCCCCCAAGCTCCTATAATGTCACAGCCCCCCCAGCTACTATGTGACAGCACCCGCCACCGCTAGTGTAATGTTACAGCCCCCCCACCTACTATAATGTGACAGCCCCCCCCCTCCAGCTACTATTATGTGACAACAACGCCCCCCACATCCACCACCCCCCCCCCAGCTACTGTAATGTAACAGAAAACGCCCCTCCCCCCCCATGTAATGTTGTGACAGCACCCACTAACCCTCTCACCCCCACTGGTGTAATGTGACAGCACAACCCCCCACCTCCCCAGCAAGTGGAATGTCATATCACCCCCAAAACAAGTAACACTCACCCTCCGCTGAGACACTCCTTCACTTCTCCCCTCCCTGCAGTGTCCTGAGGCATATTAACGTTTTACACAACACTTCTGCCCTAGTCAGCAATGCCAGCAAGCTGATTGGTTGTTTGGTGAAACAGCCAACTCAAACAACCAATCAGAAATTGCTGAATAGGGCAGAAGTGTTGTAGAAAAAGTTACATGCCTTCCTGAGCCGGCAGGTCCTACTGTGCATGTGCAAGGACACTGAAGTGCGTCCCCGTCCGACAAGAAGACAGAAGAAAGAAATTTGTCATAACCAGGGACAACAGAAAGGTAAGCATAGGGGTGGGGCACTCTTCTTGGTAAGTATATATCTTCTGTTTGGCTCATTTACAATGCACATTGTATATTACAAAGTGCATTGTAATGGCCAAACAAAAGTATATACATACACTTGCTATGGCTGGACAACCCCTTTAAGGGTTAATAGATGGTCCACTTACTTTTGGAAGATGGTAGCCTCTAAAGTTAGTATCTCTCGCAGTTTCATGTGGCAAACTCATCGGTGCAATGTCTATGAATCTCTGGGTCTCATGTATCACTGCGTTAGTAAAGGGCATTTGTAGACGATGGTTATATCTGGGTTGAGCCGATCCAATTACTTTTGAAATCTCTTCCTGCACTTTTTCTGAGAAAAAAAACATTAAATTAAATTGCTACTGACCGACAGGTAATCCGCAGAAATGCATCTTATATTACAATATTTTTTATTGAATCCATGTTTTTGAATGCAATTAACCCTTAATTTCTACATATTTATACATAAATAGGCACAATATACCTAAAACAGATAATTACTCCACCCAAACATAACAATTAATCAGATAGCTATAATTTAAAGAACTCCTAATCTCCCCCATTCCCAACAAACAAAATACATTTTAGACACATACAAATAAAAAAAAATACCTAACTCTTCTCCATCTTCTCACCTCTCTCCCTCATTCTTTCTGGATCTCATCAACTTTTCTACAATACCTCCATGCAATCAGAACTCTATAGGAACTATCCATTATATATATCAGACCATCTTCCCCAAATTTCCTCAAACTTAGTCAAACAGCCTTTTTTTATATATCCCCCTCTTTAGGATATAACCTCTTTTATCTTCTAATCAGCTTCTGTACTGGCCAGAGGGTCCTCCAGAATAGTAACAATCATTTGTCTTGTAACACTTAGCTATGGGCTGCTAGGAGATGTAGGGTTTCTCCAACCTACAGCACCTTCTGTTCTTCCTTTTCTTCTCAAGCTTCAGCTAAACTGCATGGCAACAGCTGGCTGCTTATTGGCTGCTTATCATGCTATCACTGATTGGTGGAGGGCGATGGTGTGATAGTCCAGAGCAAGAAAAGATCAGAGTGAGACAGGATGTTAGGGGGAGGTGTAGATAGAAATTAGGGGAGTTAGGGTCCCTGTAGACAGGATGAATGTCGGGCAAACAATGCTGTCACACGAGAGCTAGTATCAGAGCAGCCAGCAGGGGGGCAGGGCAGCTGAAGGAAATTTCTCTCCTCGCTCTCTCCCGAGCCTCTCCATTGACTTAACATAGCGGCCGTTCAATACTGAATGGACGCTATTTACACTGCACGATGAGTGATCAGCTCACCATCCATTAATTGTGCTGCAAATGTTCAGTGTAAGTAGCGGCCGTTCAGCTCCAGCCTCCCTGCTGTGAGCTAACAACACTAGCTTCCATGCAACAGCACGGGAGCTAGCATGTGCGGGGACGAGTGTCAAGCATCATTTGCCAGATATTCATCCTGTCTAAAGGGACCTTTAGACAAGAGGAGAAGGAGTTGGAGAGAATAGTCAGGAGGAGGCAGTCAGAGGAGGAGGATGTGCAGGAGGAGTTCTACAGTAAGAGCAGAGATATTGCGTTCTTGAGTGAGGAAGCTAAGATTATCCAGCTTCTTCATCAGCAGCAGTATGGAGGAAAAAGTTTGTGACCTGTTCCACTAAAACAGTGAGCTACACAAACTCGGTAAAATCAAAGCCAGGGAAAGTAAAGAGGCTTATCTGAAAGTCCGCTTCCTTAACTGCATTATAATCTTCCAGTAAGCCTAACAGATAACTAGGACTGTCAGAATTCTACTGAGTAACCTCTAGATTGAAATAACGAGAGAAAGCGTTGAAGGTTAAATTGTGCCATATTGAACTCAACTGTGTATTAACATTGATTCTGCTTCAAAGTAATATCTCTGCTAATTAATACAAGACTGCCATTGTTCTTATTGTTACATTACAAAACAAGCTGAAGTAAAACTGTGCACTTCCAGTTTACTAAATCCAAGCTACCAGGACTCATGTTATTTTGCCATTAACTATTGGAGTTCTGGATGAAGTGCTGGCATCACATGACAAACCACGATTAGAAACTATAAATTAGAAAAACCCTTTGTGCCGCTGTGGGGCAACCACGCCACGCACCTTGCCGCCATTGCTGGGAGAGATTGCAGAGGCACCCGTGCCAACCATCTTTCTTCCCAGTGTTCTTTTTCACTTTGGCGCGCCCCTGCTCGGATGCTACACTTCTATGAGGAGGTAAGTTCTATACTTGACCAGGAAGAGTTACTGGATCTTGTACATCTTGACTTTTCTAGAGCTTTTGAAATTGTGCCGCATAAAAGATTGGTATATAAAATTGGAATGCTTAGTCTGGGTGAGAATGTGTGTAAGTGGGTAAGTAACTAGCTCAATGATAGAAAGCAGAGGGTGGTTATTTATGGTGCACTGATTGGGTCACTGTTACTAGTGGGGTACCACAGGGGGCAGTATTGTGCCCTATTCTTTTAAATGTATTTATTAATGACCTGGTAGAAGGATTGCACAGTAAAAGGGTTGGTGGCTTGGGCAGAAAAGTGGTAAATGAGACTTAACACTGATAAATGTGCGGTTCTGCACATGGGCATGGAAATCCATGTCACCATTACACTCTACATGGGAAACTAATGGGGAACACTGATATGGAAAAGGACTTGGGGATTTTAGTAAACTGTAAGCTTAACTGGAGTAAGAAGTTATTTTGATTAGAAAAAAGGCAGCTAAGGGGCGATCTAACAACTATGTATAAATATTTTAGGGCACAATACAGAAATCTCTCCCATCATCTATTTATACCCGGAACATTGACTGTAGCAAGGGGGTGCCCTCTACGTCTAGAGGATGAAAGGTTTCTACTCCAACATAGAAGGAGGTTCTTTATTGTAAGAGCAGTGAAACTATGAAAGTCACTGCCTGAGAATGTGGTGCTGACAAGCTCAATAAAAGAGTTCAAGAGGGGCCTGGACGCCCTTCCTGTGTATTACAATATTACAGGTTATACATGTCTTTAGAAGAAAGGGTGACCGACGGATTATTCTAATTGCCAGATTGGAATCAGGAAGAAATTTTTTTCCCTTAATTGAAGAAAATTGGCTTCTACTTCATTGGAGTTTCTTTTCCTTCCTCCGGATCATCATTTGGGGGAAAATAAGCTGAAAAGGTATATACGTCTTTTTTTGGACTAACATACTACGTTACTATGTTTAGTCTAGCAACCTCTTTTTTTTATATATCCTCCTCTTTAGGATACAACTTCTCTTATCTTTGCAACAAAATCTCCTTGCATAAACACAATGACTGCTTGTTTACTTATGCCCATAGAAGATAATGGGTTTTCTTCACACTAATTAAAAAGTTGCTGGCAAGAAATTGCTCACGTAAACACACGCCCACCTGAGCAAACAACATACAGAGTTTACTTGAGCTAATGAGAGAAATGCAGAGGATTTTAGATGATTATCTGCACATTTAAATGCTATGCATTTCTATTTAAAACAGTTGTTTATTCGCTCAGTCGTTCCTTTATTCAAACGATAATCATTGTGCGTAAATGGGGCTTTACAGTATCTAATAATCAGGTTTGCCAATTGCCCATAAATGTTTTGACAGATCGTAAAATGGTGATGATGGGCATTTTACCAGCTCTACCATCAGCAACAACTTGCTTGATAATCCCATGAATGAATACATTAATTCCCAATTAAAGTTCTGTTGATGGATTTTCAGCTCTTCAAGATCCAATATATTTTCTCATTTTTTTTAGAGGGACACCCCTCCAGAAGACCATTTTTTACTACCATTTAGAGCAATTGTCTCAAAAGGGTTCCAATGTATATGACCTATTGCACAAAAGTATACACTAATAGTATCATAATGGAATTACCTTGATAATGCGGATATTTAATCATTATCAGTAGACACCAGCGTAGAGTGGTGGACGTGGTCTCTATCCCTGCATTTAACAGAGATCTTATCAAACAAGTCAGGTTTTCATTGTGGAAATAGGACTGGGGATTTTCCTTCTCCTAAAATACACCAAAATATTGTTTTACAAACAGTTTTGTTAAAAAAAATATATAAGAGAACATCAAATATGTTTCTAAGTTATTACATTTTGATATTTATTGTGAAAGGAACTGTCAGGATTCTAAGAAGGAAAGTTTGAAAAAGCAAAACTTTAAGTGCTCCTCATCTGAATCTCAGCCACCTTATCTGACATCAGGTAGGGAAAAATTCTTAAACTAATAAAAACTATGTATTTATTCATTTAAAAACTCAATGACTCAAACATAGGCCCAGGAAAGACATCAATGGAGCTTGGACACATGGAAGAAGGTTGTGCGGATTGACATGTCCCATTTTCTGCTGATATATATGGAAGGCCGGGTCTGCAATTAGCATAAACAGTATAAAGCTGTATCCCATGTGTACATCATTGAGGTTCAACAGGTCTGAAGAGCATTTTCCTGGCATGGCCTAGGACCGTTGGTCATCATACCCCAGTCTTTGAATGGTGAGTTTTACAGGAACCTGTTCGCTGACCACCTGCACCCATTTCTTCAGTAAGACTCCCAAGACCCCAGTGTTATCTTTCAATAGGATAATGCTATGTGTCATCAAGCACGGATCACTAGTGAGTTGTTGGAGGAACATGAAAATGAATTCTCTACACTGCCTTGGCCCCCAAACTCACCAGACTGTTAGCTCATTGAACATGTTTGGGATATGCTAGAGAGCTGTTCCCACTTATCTGCAAAATGTGCACCAAGTGATGGACCTGCTGTAGTGGGCATGGGTTGAGTTGAGTATGGATGATTCCCGCCACCTTGTGAAATCTGTTCCCCGATGTCTGAAAGCCGTGATCACCCAAAAAGGAGGACCAACCCATTATTGAGTAGTTGTTCCTAATGCAGTGATCTTTCAGTGTGTAGTGATAAAGAAGGCAAAAAATTGTAAAAAAAAAAAAAAATGTTTCCGCCTTCTGTACTGGATGCCTGTCAGTCTTTGGTAGAGAATCATGAAACCACAACTCCAAACTGCTGTATTTTTGTGGGACTTCCAAAGAAGCTCCCTAAATGGCTGCCATAACATTTGACCCACTAACATATTCTCTATCTTCTCAAATGTGAAATTCATCTTTTACTGACCTCTTCATAGATTGAAAACCCATGTAAGTAAAACCCTCCTCTTATACTTGTCTCCCTCGTATGCTGCATAATATGGCATCTCTGTCAGTGAAGAGTATAATGACTGGGCTATCATCAGTCCTATGCAAAACAAATGACGTACCATGTTCTGTCTGACAAGGAATGCATCAATGAAGCCTCGCTGATCATTCATGTCCAAGTCTCTAAGACGCTTCAGAAATGTACATTGAATAAATGAACGTAGTTCCTCAATGTTCTTCTGGAACTTTCTGTGGCTTCCTGGTAAGATTCCCAAGATCGGATGAACATTATAAACCTGGAATGATAGAAAGAACAAAAATATTTATGAAGGAAGCCATACATGAAAGTGTTAACTGCTGTACATAACACCAATCTCATGCTGTCTGTCTATAATACATTGTATGGTTAAAAGTATGTGGATTTCTCCGAAGTTCCAATGTTTCAACCACAAGCATTCAAAGAGATGCATATAATCAAGCATGTAATCTCATGTAGTTCACAAAAACTCACAGAACAAGAGCTGTGTTCAGCTTCATGAAATGGGTTTCTATGGGCCAGCAGCTGCACACAAGCCTAAGATTGCTGTGCTCAATGCGGGATGTCAGCTAGAGGGCTTTAATGCATGCTGGCACTGGTCCCTGGTGTAGTGGAAACATTCTTTTAAGAGATAATTAGGTGTGATCAATGAAAACATCCAAGGAGAGGGGATCTTGTGGGCTGAAAAACTAATCAATGTAAGGGGTCAGAGATGGATGTTAAGAATCGTTTTGATGAACAGACAATGCACAATCAAGCAAATTGCAGCTGAATACAATTCTGGTGCTTCAACTATGGTACTCAAATGCACAACTCGCTATTAATTAGCAACAGATGGGCTATAACATCAGACAAACAGTTGCAGTGCCATTGCTGTCTAGGAAAAACTGAAAGACTCCACTGGGTAAAAGAGACCAAAAATTGGCACATTGAGCAGTGAAAAAATATTGCCTGGTCAGAAGAATCAAGACTTGTTGCACCATGATGACGAAAGATCAGAATTTGGCATAAACAGCATAAATTGATAAACCCTTCTGTCAACTGCTCAGAACATGTCAGTACCTCCTTCTAATTTGTGGTCATTACAGGAAGCTTATTGTCCACATGGGCCAATGTTAGTGCAGAACAATTATAAAACCTAGTAGAATCTACGCCATGATGAAGCTCCAAAGGGCTTCCAATAAAATGTTCATTCAGTATAGGTTTCCAAACTTACAAACAAAACCTGGGTTTTCACTTATTACTCCACTACCTCTAACTGTTGTTCTTGCTAACCAGACTGTTTGGTTTCTACACCTACTTCCCCACCACAGACTGTAATCCAACCCAAACATTCAGGGCTAGTCAACATTTCCCGGCAAAAGCATCCATAGGCATGGAGATCCTGTGCATCAAGCTATAAAATCTATGAGGCCAATGGTATATAGTTTATTAAAAGAAGTATACAATGAATATGAAAAAAAGTAACCTAACTAAAACCATTCTTTGTCCCAGGAGTATAATGTTTTCATTAACCAACTCCAAGAGCCTCTTAAACTCCGGATCATCATAATCCATACGATTCCCAAGTAACATGGAGACAATGATATTGGCAACTGCGGAGTATATCACCATGGTGGTAATAAATGGCTCCCCTGTAAATATAGAAATTTAGGTTATAAAATATGTACATCCTCCTAAAACAAATACATTAAGAGTTCTAGACCTGGCCATTGTTGAATGTTAATCACTAGACTCAGCATAATATATATCTAAAGTAAATAGAGGTTATCTTACTGGGATTAGACAACTTCCAAAACGCATATGAACGGCAGCAGAACAGCTCCGGTGCATAATACAGATGTTTATTCCATCTTCTAAAATGGTTCAAGCGACGTTTCAACCATCTAATCGTCTTTATCATGCATACTGTTTATGCCAAATTCTGATCTTCCGTCATCCTGGTGCAACAAATCTTGATTCATGCTTGATAAAGACCATTAGATGGTTGAATCGTCGCTTGAACCATTTTAGAAGATGGAATAAACATCTGTGTTATGCACCGGAGCTGTTCTGTTGCCATTCATATCTGTTTTGGAAGTTGCGTGAGATTGGAGAATTGGAGTTCATTTTCCGGATTGGCTGTACAGACTCTGTCTCCCCCTAACAGGGTATTATAACTATTGAGCTGCTAGTATAATTTCTTTCTGGACTGCTATTAGAAAAAGGGTAATTAATTCCCAAAAACAATACCCCTCATTCCTTTTTTGATATCCAGTAGACCCAATTATTTTGTGTTACTGTTCAAAAATTCAATGCTCCTCATAAAGAAGTTTTTCCTGGAGTTACTATGAAAGTTTCAGCTTAAACAAGGGTCAGGAAGGGTATAGTTTCTGCTTAGGGAGAGCACCTAGAAGCTATGAGAAGATTTTTGAGGCCATCCATGCTCCTCCGGAAAATATGCAAATGAGAGGATGGAACAATGCCTCTACAACATCACCTATTGGAAGTCAGCATTCCTGCAAGTCAATGGCAGGCCTTTTAATCTTGTAACAATGACTGGGAATTATGAGCCAGAGCCAAAATCTTCTGAAAAAAAAAGATAACCATGTAGAGACAGACTTTTCAGGGGGATTTACCTTCATCAATGTCCAGTAGATTTCTGGCACAATGTCTTCTTACATACCTAACGCATATAGCTTCTCTACCACAAACCTTTAAAGGCTTTAATTTGCTGTATGAGATGTAAAGATTCCTCAGCTATCTTCTCTTCTAGGCTGGTCTTGCCCATTCCAAAGTCTCTTAGGGTGGAGATGGTGAATCTTCTCATGAACTTCCAGTTGTCTCCATGAGAAAAGGATAGACCTGGAGTGAGGCAGGTAGACATCAGATTTTGATGATTAAAAGAAACCCATACAATCTACACACATTACCCATTCCTTTATCCATCTTCTCGAATATCGGGATTCTAGCTCGTTCTTCAAAGTCCTCTGCCTGGTTTATCAAGGCATCTTTGATAGCATCATATCCAGCTAACACCACCATCTTCTTCGTGCCCATCTGAATGCTGAACACTGGACCATAGGTCTTTGACAGCTTTAAAAAGACATACAACAGTTATTAGAGAACATAGATATGTTTAATTATGTCCTACAATTATGTTCTCGCAGCAGGGGAAAAGGATTCAACATCAGTGCATTTTTTTTAGGAAAAACTCATATGCTTGTTTTGGAGGCAGCTTGCAGCATTAGCGGTCTTCCTGTAACAAGGTATAGCCCTGCAGTTCTTCTATTTTAGTTTTTTAATATGTTTAGGGTTATTTTACTGGTTTGTGTAACACTGTGTCATTAAGTGGGGGAGGGATCCCTGAGGACCGGAGGGGAAAATGGGAAGCTCTATATTAATGTGTTATAGTTGGATGGTGGAGATCTCGCTGAGCAGCAATAATTTTATACTGTTTGGGCACGTTTTGCTCTGCTGAGCTAGAGTGGTCAGGAAATTATGACCTTTCATACTTATGTGTGCGATTAGCCTTATAGTTTAAATTAGACTCATGGATATCAACTGTGGAATACTTCCCTTCTCTTACAGTGGCACATAAGTGAATTTGAGCACTTTCCAAAAGGTGTTCACTGGGGGTTCTAGCAGAGCAGAAGGACAGCATGTTGTTGGGAGACCCTTTAAACAAAAGCTCTTCTCACCCTATTACCGTAATTGTATACTAATACTAAGCTATATAAATGTATGGGACACAGTAGACCATCACTCACCTCCATTAAAGTTGGATGAAGTCCCTTAAAGAGCACAACATGCAGATTTCCAATCAGCGGCAGATTCCTGGGTCCCGGAGGAAACTTTTTATCCCTATTATTCATCCAGGTATTCAAATAATGTACAAAATAGAAAACGACGGCCGTGACTAATATTATAGATATCACCTCCATTTGTGTTGCTGGTTCACTCTATTTACTTGGAGGTTGAACTTTAAAGATACTTATAAATGACTGCAGGTCAAATAAATAATTAAACAAGATAAGTAATTGATCAACAAAAGAGTATTTTGAAGTCACTTTTGAGATTCAAGGATACAAAGTGCAACAGCTAAAAGCAAAGCTAACATTCAGTTAGGTTGCTGAAAAGACTGGATCCATTTTTTTAACCAATTGATTTTAATGGGGTTTTAAAAACACACAAAAGCTTCTGTTCGCTTCCATTCCATCAGGATTCCATTTTTCAGATGGGAAAATAATGTTGCAGACTGTGCTATTTTCCAGTCCCCAAAGAAAAGAAAACCTAATGAAATGGAAGTGTAGTGACCCGGAGTGTACTACAGGCTAGTCAATTGGGTTAATAAGTCCTAGAATCCTTGCTATGAGCCCTTAGCTGGACATAGGAGGCATTCTTTAGGAGAAAGACACTCTTTACCTAAATGTTGGGCTAAAGTTAGTCTGCTCAGCAACAGCCCTCCTGATTGGCTGCTTGTTATTAATTTCCTGATTGGAGGAGTGGAGTCAAGCCTGGGAAAGTGAGCTGGGCGGAGAAGGAGGGGAGTCAGCAGAGGGGAAAAAGAGCGGGAAACAACAAGAAGTGGAGGAGTTAGTCAGAGGAGGAGGTAGAGAGAGGCAGCGGCAAGAGGAGCTGCCTCACCTCACACAGCTACCAGTGGTCAGGAGTTGGAGGAAAGCTTTGGAAACCAGGAGCGGGAAGGAGTAGTGAGCCGACAGTGCTCAGAGTGGGAATGGAGTTTTTTTCCACCCTGTTGGAAGGAACCAAAGTCAGGGCAGATACCGCGGAAGCTGGATGAAAAGTGTACTTCTCAAGTGTGAGTTAAACCTGTCCCTGCATAGCCAGCAGACAGACCGAGAGTACAGACAACCCTGCACCTAGCCCCTCCAAAATCTCTACCAACAACTATCTGAATCAACCCCAGATAACTTAAACTTGCAGTCGTATCTCCCCTAACAGAGAGAGAAAGAGAGTTGAGAAATCAATGCCTCTAATGTGTGTTTCCAGCAAGTCTATGCAGATGTTGCAGTCAACAGCAAACTTGAAAAGTGTGAACTGTTTAGTAAATTTCTCAGGAGCTGAGTAAACTGTGTACCTTCAGTTTATCCTGAACTATGTGGATTGGTCTCAATTATTTCACTCCTGCAAACAAGAGTCCCTCCTCAAAGGTACTGGCATCACGATCTGACATTACCCGAATTTCATAGAAGTCTCTTGTTCCCTTGAAGCGAAGATCAGCATAAAAACTTCTAACAGAGTGACTAGTTTGATATAACTTTGGGACTTTTTAAACTCAGACTCTCGGGTTTGGTAGACTTTGATAGAACAGTGTTCAATATGTAATGTTCAAACATTAGCCCTCCGGAAGTACCGAACGAATTGTTCACCAGTGTGCTTACAAAAAAAAGTTCAAGTTTATGCCGCAGAATGGCTGGAGTGTTTGCTATTTCGAAACACAAACTACTTACACCACTGCTGCATGAATGCAACCGCAGCTATTACGTGAAACATAGTCTCATGGGTTGTGAAACCGCCACTACCCTGACCCCCATGTCCTGGGTAAAAAGGAGCCTCTCTCCCCACTTGCACTGAGCTGAAGGGAGCTGTGTTAGAAGGAAACAGGAATCATGGAGAGTAGCTCAGGAGGTTGCAGAGGAACTGTGTGCTGGATAGAAGGGGCAGCCTATGAACTGTGTTGTTGCATAACACTGCCTGAACTAGAGCTGTCTACAGTCTGCAGTTCTTGGAATGTAAGGCTTCAAGAGACCATACTACAGAACCACAGAAGCTACAACCAGAGGGATCACTGCTGTAACAACCACAAAAAGGGACATGCTTTTTAACAGTTTACCAAATCGGAGATCACAAAGAAAATCCAGGATTCGCCTCACCTATATCACCATACAGAATACTCCAGGAGGTTGTAAGTGAGGTTCAGCCTCAGTAAAAGACGAGTATGCACACATGCATAAGGACTATTGAGAGAAAATCAGGACTGCTAATCACATAATGTAAAGCATACACTTAGGGAAAGAAACTGAAACTTCTCTGTTTATGGTCCAAAAACTTTTCTTTGAGATTCTTTAGCAACTTTAAGCTCTTCGCTTAAAGGGATTTTCCAAGATATATAATTTACATGAAATCCAGCCCCCCTGCCATAAAATAACAAATAGGCTTATACTCAACTCTCCCTGCTCCCACTGTGTCCTGCACCACAGCTCTGGGTCTCCTCTCTGACATCACATTTACAGGCTTCCCCAGCTTGTTTACCGGATGTCACAGGTGCTATAGCCAATAACAGAGCTCAGCAATCGATCGCTGATCTCTGTTATCGGTTGCAGTGCCTGTGATATCCTGTAAAACGGTTGGGACTGTAGTCTGTACACAAACAGCGGAAGCAGGACCGAGCAGCGGCGCAAGACACAGTGGGAGCAGGGAGAGGTGAGAATAAGCCTATTTGTTATTTTATGGGGGAGGGGGGGGGGCTGGATTTCATGTAAATGATACATCTCAGACAGCCCCTTTAAGAACTATCTTTCAGACGGACTTACGTTTACAAACGTTCTGCAGCAAGCTGCTATTGGGTTAACACGCGTTGTTCATAAGTTTCCACTGAACAGAAATAATTGTATTTGTGCCGTTAGTTAACAATAGTTTGGATTCTGAACCCAAACTGTATCCATTATGTGATTTTTCTTATCATCTGCACCCGCATAACCACTTTCCTTCCATTACTACCTGTTACAATAAAAGCTTATATATTTTTGTACTCTGGTGTTTGTTTCGTATTTTGGAACTTGTCATCTACCACTTACAGTGACAGTAGACCTGTGCTGCTTGCCTTTGCTAAACAGAATGAAGCAAGCAGAGCTGATGCAGCACTACCACCCTGTCACCCTACCCCGGAACAGGATATGCTTTAGTACATACTAGCTCTGATTGGATAGTCAGAATTTACTGGCCTATCACACTGATTAGCCTCTCCAGGATATGCAACACTGAAGCACGTTTACATATATGTTGATTTTTCACAAAAATGGAGAAGTTGAGCTTAATATCATGTCCTGTGCTTCTGTAAGAAACGGGTTGTGCCTACACCCACGTTTTCCTGTATTTATGCTATTTATATATGTCCTCCTCCAAAAGAGTTTTTTTTTTTGTTGTCAGCTGGGTGATATCTTTTTTTCAAATCCAGATTTTTATTAGATTTTAAGACAAATATGAATACAATAAACAAAGTGCCAGAAGCACGGGTCAAACACCGGATACTTATGACTGGAACTAATGTTAAAAAATAGGATGATGACCCTACCGGGTAATGCAAATCTAGCTTGGCATGACAGAACCAAAAAGGGAGACAGACATCGACAGACGGGTGGGGAAGGGGGAGGGGGGAATGGGAGTAAGGGAAAATAGGGAAGGAACTATAAGAAAATGTCAATTGTAGGGGGGGGGGGGAAGGATCCCGGCGGGGGCGTCACCCCAGCCGCCGAAGGCCTCTCCCAATCTCCCAGACATTGCGGACACGTCTTAGTCACACTCCTCTAGGGCCTTAAGAACTTATCATAGTGCATATGTTACTCCATGGGCCCCAAATCTCCATAAATTCTTCATGAGAACCCTTAGACCAACCAGAGAGTTCCTCCAGATTGTAAGTCTGATCCATTCTGTCCTTCCATTGGCTCAAGAGAGGGGGGGGGGGGGGGGTTGCAGCCACAGAAGAGGAATAAGTGCTTTGGCAGCATCAATCGCATGTGCTAGCAATTTTTGCTTTAAGGGGTTAAAGCTGCTCGAGGGCTTCCACAAAAACAACACCTCAGGAGTGAGTATGAAGTTAGGGGCCATTTTTTGGAAGGACTCTGCAATCCTTTGCCAGAAGATGTTCAGGGCTGGGCAACTACACCAGATGTGAAGAAAGGTGCCTGTATCTCCTTCGCTTCTCCAGCATTTGCTGCAGGGCGAGAGTTTATGATCTGAGAGCCACTGTGGGGTTCTATACCATCTAGCGAGAAGCTTATAGTGAGCTTCCTGTGTGATGATGCAAGAAGAAAGCTCGTATGCGAACTTCAAAATTAGATGGATCTCGTTAGATGTCAGGGTGATATGTAGCTCCTTTTCCCATGAAAAGAGAAACGCTGGTTTTGCATCTGGCAAAGGAGGGAAGCAGTGTTTGCGAATGAACGCAATTCTCCTGCCGTACGGCCTATTCTCTTTCACAGCTCTCTCAAAGACTGTGAGGGGTCTAGTGGAGACAAATGTCTTGGCGAAATCACCAATCACTCCCTCCACCTGTGCTTGTTGGAGAAAAGTCAGTGGCTGGTCGGGCAACAGGGCCCCCACTACCTCTTTAGGGCTCAGATGTCTCAGGGTCTGAAGCTCGCTGAGAGGTTTGCTTCCGAATTTCGACCAGAGCTTATTTGTGCACGGGTCCGGCAGTAGTTCCAGGATGGCGGGTAGAGAACTTAAAGGGGTGATCGGGGAGGGCGTTGGAGCCAGCGTCTCCCTCCGCAAGTCCCACGCCTCACAGGGTCCCTTTAACAGGGGATTAAACTTTCTGCTTCTATATGTAGCACTCTTGGGGAACCACAGATTCCCCATTAATGAGGTTCCGTACATTTCATTAGCCAACTGATACAGGAGGGGGTCACCTGAGGGTGAGGTTAGTCTCAGCCAGTAGCTGATGTGGGAGGCTATATAAAAATCATGGATATTGGGCATTCCAATTCCCCTTTCCTCTCTCCTTCTCATCATCAAGCTGTAAGCCAGCCTGGGGCTCTTTTGTCTCCATATGAACTTTATGAACATCGAGCGAAGGGTACTGAAGAGGCTGGAAGGTAGTTGGATCGGGAGGGATCTGCTGTGGTATAAAATTATAGGGAATATGTAGGATTTTATTAAGTTTTTTCTCCCAAACCAGGAAATGTAAGGGACGTCGTAATTCTGTAACAAGGTTTTGATTTTAGCTAACAGTGGGGGGAAGTTCGCTGCAAAAAGATCGCCAGCCTTCCTAGTCAGTTTAACCCCCAGAAAATCGACTGCAGTGTTGGACCAGAACGGGGATCCAGACATCAAATTCGCGCAAGGAGCTCCCGGAATAGAAACGTTCAGAACTGTTGATTTATTAAAGTTGATTTTAAAATTTGAAAGGGTCCCAAAATGTTCCAAGCATGCAATCAGTTTGGGTAAACCTCTCTCTGGGTTAGTGATTAGAAAAATAATGTCATCTGCAAAGGCTGTCGCAGAAAGTGTGCAGCCCTCAGCATTCAGTCCCCGTATCTCCTGCTCCATCCTAACACTCTGGAGTAGGGGTTTCTGTGCCAGTATAAACAGGGTGGGGGACAATGGGCACCCCTGGCACGTGACATTTTTTATCTCGAAGGGTGGAGACAAGATATTATTTATTTTTAATCTGGCGTAGGGCTCCGCATATAGGGAGAAAATGGCTTCGACAAAGGGGGGAGGGAAGTTGAAGTGGAGCAAGACAGATCTCATGTATACCCAATCGACTCTGTCAAAATCCTTTTCGGCATCGGTGCTTACTAGGGCTAGTGGGATTCCTTTTACATTCGCATAGTGCATTGTGTGTAGGACACGCATGCAATTGTCCCTCCCCTCCCTTCCCTTCACGAAGCCCGCCTGCTCCCTATCAACCAGGTGTGGAATGTATTTCTCCATACGTTTGGCGAGTAGTTTGGCCCATAACTTAACATCGAGATTTATTAGGGAGATGGGCCTGTAACTACCACACATCTCCGGGTCCTTGCCCTCTTTTTGTATTAAGGTAATGTGGGCCTCTTGAGCCTGCTTTGGAAGAGAGCCGCCTTTCAGAAGATTATTAAACATTTCCGTTAAGCGCGGGACTAGAATGGTGCGGAAAGATTTATAATATATAAGAGGGAGGCCATCTGGGCCGGGGCTCCTTCCTGGAGGGGAAGATTCGAGGACCCTGTTAACCTCCGCCTCCGATACCGGGGCTAAGAGTACATTGGCTGACTCTGTCTCCAGACATGGAAGGTGGAGCTTTTTTAAGAAATCTTTTATCTGGCAACTGGTTTTTGTGAAGTCGTCACGATCTCTCTGGGGGCGTAAATTATATAGTTGGGAGTAGAATTGCTGAAATTCCACCGCAATGTCGGAGGAGGACGTGACTTTCGCCCCTGCGCAGGTTTTTATTGCGTTAATCTGATTCTTGGTGTGGGCTTTCTTGATCAATGCTGTCATATATTTACTACCCCTGTTACCTTGGACGAAAACTAGATGCTTGAGATGGAGGCATCTTTTGTTGAATCTCGATTTCAAGCATAATTTCAATTCCTTTCTAAGGGTGGTCAATTTAGTTAGGTTCTCTTTGCAGAGTGAGAGTTTAGTGGTATATTCTAAATTTGTGATTTGCTTCAATAAATCGTCTATGTCTTTCTGTTGGCTCTTTTTCTTCCTGGAGCCCAGGGCTATCAGTAGTCCCCTGATGAACGCTTTGTGCGTTTCCCACACTAGAGTAGCTGACTGGTCCCCTCCTGTATTGAACTTAAAGAATTCATCTAGTTGTTTGGAGAGCGAGGCCTTATCTTCCTCGGAGTCTAAGAGGGAAGGGTTCAGCCGCCATCTCCACTCCCGAGGAGCATTGCATAGTGGTTTTAAATCTACATGCAATGGGGCGTGGTCAGAAATAGTGGTAGAGGCGATGATTGAGTCAACCAGGAAAGGTAGGAGCTTTGAGGCTATGAGGATGTAGTCTAGCCTCTGAAATGAGGCGTGTACATGTGAAAAGTATGTATAATCCTTGACGGAGGGAGAGCACTGGCGCCATGCGTCGACCAGTCCCATCTCTGAGAGAGATCGATGCAGTCGCCTCAGCTTAATTTGAGAAATCTGAGAGCGTCCCACGGACGAATCCAACAAAGGATTCAATGTGAGGTTCAAATCTCCGCCCAAAATGATGGGGCCCACCGCGAACTCCCTAAGGGTCTCCAGTTGCCCGACCAGCCACGAGACCTGACTGGAGTTTGGTGTGTATAATGTGGCCAGGGTAATCTTAAAATTGTTGATGTGCCCTCTTAAGTAGATGACCCTACCCTTCCCATCCGTATGTTGCGCTTCGCATATAAAAGGAATAGACGTATGGAACAGGATGGAAACTCCCTTGGAGGCTGATGTTGGATGTGGGTTGTGGAAGCCCTGCGAGAACTGTTTGCCCGGTAAGGCTAAGCACTTACCCCTCTTGTAGTGGGTTTCTTGAAGGAAGGCGATTTTTGTGCCGTATTTTCTGAGTAGCTGAGCTACATTATGCCGTTTGAAGGGAGAATTGATCCCTCTCACATTAAAGGAGGAAAGGCGAAGACAATCGTCCGCAGCTGGCCGTAGAGATGGAGGCATAGAATGTCACAGGAATGACCTAGAGAAAAGAAAGTCTGGTATGTCGGTAAATCTGTATGTACTATATAAAATATTAGGGGTGAGGTGGGTAGATATGGGGAGAGGACAGACACCGGGAATGGGTAGAAGACACACAAGGGAGGGGTAACACAGCAACTGAATATATAAACTAGTTATGAAAAAGACCAATTAGTCCAAGGACAGTCAGTGGGGGTGGTGTGCAAGGCGGTATAACCCACTAAAAGTGGGGAACTGGTATGCAAGCGATACCAGGCAGAGAGACCGAGTTGCACGAAACCTGCCCTGACAGACATCCTGGAGGATCTAGTTAAAAGGCAGAATACAAAACAAATAAGATATAACTTAGGTGAGTCAGGGTAGAAGGGCAGGAGAGGCCCTCAACAAATTACGGAGAAGAAAGAAAGCAAACAGTAAGTCCAGCAAGACCAATGAATAACTCCTTGCGAATCGGCGGGGGCTACGGCTTGAAAACTTCGGGACTTAGTCCGAGACCAACTGCTGTCCCAGGGTAGTCCGACAAAAAGTAAATCAGGCTGGAACAGTCAGACCTTCAACTCCCCACTGGGAGTTCCGATGGGAATCAACCAAACCGGTGGGTGTGTAGATAAGAAATTCAGTCGCCTGCTGGTATGGTGTCTCGACTTTTCTTTTTCTTACTCCTGGGCAACTTTGTAGGACCGGCAGTATTCCATTCTGCCGGAGAAGGGAGCTTAGGCAGATTGGGCAGCTCCGGGAGCGGAAGCCAGCACGGGAGGCCTACCGGCTCTATCTCCAGAAACTGCCAGCATGCCGGCAAATACCCCGGATCTCGGATGTTGATCCTACGGCCTTTATGCGAGATGCCCAGGCCAAAAGGGAACAGCCAGGCATATTTGATTCCTCTTTCTTTCAGCACGTCCAGGAGTGGCCGGAGGAGGCAGCGCTTGGCCAAAGTAGTGGGGCAAGGTCCTGGAAGATTTGCAGGGGGACCTCTGAATATTTTAAGTCTCTATAACTTCTAGCGGCCCTTAGGATGGCGAACGCGTCCTGAAAGGACAGCAATTTACAAATCACGTCCCTTGGTGGCTCTGTGTTTGCCGGGAGGGGTCTGAGGGCCCTATGGATCCGTTCAATCGTAATGGGTGCTGCTCTCTCTGAGCCGAGCAGGATTGAAAAAATTTCTTTGGCCACTTTAGGGAGGCAGTCCATGGCCCACGATTCCGGCAGCCCTTTGATGCGGATATTACATCTCCTGTTTCTATTTTCTAAATCCTCCTGCATCAATAGGGCTCTGTTGAGATGATTATGGTGCTCCTGCGCCATTTCGGTGGCATGAGTAGTTATGGAGGTAGTTGAGGTTTCCAAATCTTCCACCCGCCGTCCCAGGTGCCTAATGTCCTCTTTAATTTCACCCAGCTCAGTCATTATGGGGTGTAAGGCTTTCATAATGAGGTCTTTCATAAAGCCTCTTGACACAGCCTCTCCATCCTCGCTGTCTGAGATAGCCCCCTCCTCCCCCTCCTTACTGTGAGCTGTAGCTGAGGTCTGAGCCAGCGCTATCTTGACAGGGAGCAGCGGTGAGCGGGAACTCTTTTCTTTTAAGTAGCGCTGCATATCTGCCTGTCCCCTGCTCGCCCGCGGGGTCCCCGTGTGCTCCGAGCCCTTCTCCTTCCCGACTCTTCTCATATCAGCGCTACAGATAGCCGCTGTGATCCTCTGTAGGTGTCTTGCCGCCGGAGCTCTGCTCTCACACGGCCATACAGCGCAGCGGTCAGGCTCCGCCCCCCTCTAAAAGTATTTTGGATTTTGGGTTGGCTGCACATTTTTATACCAATTAAGAATTTAGCATTTTTACTCCCATGCAAAAATGAAGGGAGGAGAAAAACATCTAATAAAGACACTGGTTTATAGATTAGTGGTTACTGCTCCACACCTTCTCTTTTTCACATAGTGGTCTACGGCGCTTTCTATAGACCTGTATGAGTCCATCTTCAGCTGGCTGTAGTAGCCAAAGAGCAGGGAAGGCAGAGGCACAGAGCTTGGGTGAATGCTGCAGGCCCCCCATTCTAGCGATCAGTGGGGGCTCAGCAGCGGGACACCCACTGATCAGAACTTTTGACATCTCTTTGACATGTCAAAAGTTTCTGAAATGTGCAGTTAGTTTAACTTTCTCGACATTCTTTACAAGTTGATAAACAGCATAATCTGTGTTGCAATAAATGTAATCTTTGATCAAAAATGTGTGTAACTGAGGCATTGGAGCATTGGAGCAGTATGACTCCATGAATGTTTGCCTATTAAGGTGTGCCTGTGGTTTTTGATGCATCTTGACAGACTGCATGTCACAATACAGTATAATGCAATACTATGGTAATGCATTATATTGTATGATCACAAGTGCAGGTTCCCTTAAGGGACTAAAAAAAAGACTAAGAATAAGTAAAGAAAAAGCTTTTTATTACTTTCAAAAATGATTGCAATCAAAAATAAAAATAACCCTTTTCCCATATTTAAAATAAAAAAATCAAAACAAAAACCCCCAAAACATATTTGGTATCACCATGTCCGTAAAAGTCTGATCTATAAAAATAAGACATTATTTATCCTAAACTGTGAAATTTGTCAGAAAAAAGTGGTACCAATTAAAAATCACAGATCATCCTGCAAAAAAGAAGCCCTAACACAGCACCATCGAAAAAAAGATAAATTCGTTATGGTGGTCAGAAGATATATACACATATAAACTTTGTATGGCCTTGATCATACTGACCCACAAAATTAAGTTTTCAATGCATTTCTACCACAATGTATACGCCGTTAAAACCAGACACCACTTCCCCCAAATATTGCAAATTTGTGGTTCTTTTTCCATTTTACCACACTTAGAGTTAAAGTTGGAAGGAGAAACCAAAAATCGAAAACGAACAAAGGGTTGCATCATGTGGTTAAAGATTAGAGGCTATCCCTAATGGATGCTCACAAGAGCCAACAACATTGCATTAGGTATAGTTTATTACAAAATATGTCATTGAAAAACAATGATAACAAAATTCCTACTTAATCTTACAATATGGTAGACAGTTTAATACCATGAAAAATACAGGGAATTCCATTCATATCTGCCACCTTTCACGTAACCCCTGAGCAAAAAAATCCAACCGAGTAATAATTCATGAATGTGGCAGCAACCAAACTGGTCTGCTGCATGCAATCTAGCAATCCGGAAAGGTGTTATTGAGGGAACTATGGACATCCATACTCTGATACGGGAAGTCCATCTTGCTGGAAAATGATCTTAAGTTCAGATCTGCTACTTGGGGATACAGAAATTGTTCCAACAGGTCAAGGTATAAAGAGACAGTTACTGTACGTTCACCAAATAAAATGGTTTTGTACGTAATCTTGGTTCTCCAATAAACGGTCTTCAAAGGTATTCATCTTCATGCTGTACAACAAGCCCTTTATTTAGCCTTTTGTTACCATGAGACCGATCAGGGTTCCTGTGCGGCAAGGGCGCGGTATCCTGGGATGATGTTGCATCCATTGTTGGGTCAGTGAACGTCGGCGCTTTGCTCCGGTGTGCGTGCACGGCCGTGCGCGCTCGTGTGCCTGCTGTGAGAGGTGCACGTGCTCTATCTCTGTGAGGTATAATGGCTGGCTGGGAGTCTCGGTCAGCCGGCTTGATTGGTCTCCGCCCTAAGGGCGGAGACTCCTGAATATAGTCTGACAGCTGCTGATAGTTGCCAGTGATTGGTTCCGTCCTCTGTGTGTTTGACCTCGGTCCTGCTCCAGTGGAAGTTACCCTGTCCCAATCCAGCTCTGCCATGTTCTGTGGTTTCATTCCTGTTGGTTATTCCATCTGCCTAGTATTGCAGCCGTTCTGAGGTCTGCACCTTGCTTGCAAGCCAGACCAGGTTTTGGGTGTGCCCTTGCTCCTCCCGGAGCTGAGGGGTGTGGTAGTGGCAAGAGTGATGTCATTCAGCACCTGGTGCTGACTAGCTCAGCTGCTATTTAAACTGTGCTAGCATTGACCCCTGTGCTGGTCAATCACTTCAGTCCTATGTTGGACAGCGTCGGAGCAACACAGAGTGGTGGAAGCTCTCCATTATCAGCTAAGTTCTTTGCTGTTTGGTTTTGTTTTTCCTTTTGTTTTTCCTTTTGTTTTGTGCTAGGGCTCCCAGATAGGGACTGGTCAGTGGCCCAGGCACGAGTGCAGGCTCGCACTTATCAGCGCGGTCGGTCTGCCGAGCAGGTAGGGCCCCCTCCCGGGCTAGGGGAGTATAGGGAGAGTATTCCCCCATTTATTTTGTGTTTTCTTTGCACGGTTGTGCCTTTCATTTATGTTATTGAGGTTGCACGTTCATTGGACGCAACAGATTGACCAGACCTTACCCACTCAGGGAGATTCTGTGCTGTTAACATGAATCCCTTGAGGTTTTGTCGCACCAGCTCGGCACGCTGGCTGTGGAGGTCACAGAGATTAAACAGCGACAACTTGCACTGCAGGTTCCCAGCAATTAACCAAAAATTGAGCTACCGGACCGCTTTTCTGGTGATAGGCAGAAATTTGGATCCTTTCGAGAGGCCTGTAAGCTCTAGTTCAGACTGCGTCCTATCTCTTGGAGGGACGACGCCCAGAACGTGGGCATTGTAATGTCCAGACTGCAGGGGGTGCCACAGGCATGGGCGTTTTCATTACCCCCGACGTCTGAGGCTCTGACCTCAGTGGATAACTTTTTTGCTGCTTTGGGTCTTATTTATGATGACCCCGATAAGATAGCGGTGGCTGAGGGAAATATCAGACGTTTACGACAGAGAGAGTCCATGGTTGAAGATTATTGCACTAATTTTCGACGTTGGGCAGCAGAAACTCAGTGGAATGACCCTGCTTTAAAGAGCCAGTTCCATTGTGGTCTGTCCAATGAGATCAAGGTCGTACTGGTAGGACATCCAGTACCTCGCATTCTAGATGAGGCCATGTCTCTGGCTATTAAAGTTGGGAGACAGATCAGGGAGAGGCATCAGGAACCGTCCACGGATCCCGACCTCCTACCTACAGGTATGGAAGAGCCCATGCAGCTGGGGTCTCTAGCTGGCAGGGTTAGGAGGAGAAGGACGGTACAGTTTAATGGCCAATGCTTTGTCTGTAATCATACAGGTCATATGGCTCAGTTTTGCCCACGTCGTAATGCTCAGTGGAAAAAATTAGATGGCCTGGATGTTAGAGGGAAGGTTCATCTAGGTCATCAGATTGCTTGGGTATCCTCTTCCAGGCTGGTACTTCCCGCTGAAATTTGTTGTAGCAGTGTTAACAGCCCCATACGAGTCTTTTTTGGATTGTGGAGCTAGTATTAATTTAATACATCAGGAGACTGTCAAACGTTTAGGCTTAGAGATGAGTGCTTTGGATTCTCCCATCCCTGTGTCCGCCATTGATGCTGCTCCACTATCTCAGAGAAATCTGAGTTTTTGTGTACCTAATGTCCATTTAAGGATTGGGCTGTTCCACACGGAATGTATAACATTATATGTCATAGAATCCCTCACTACACAAGCAGTTCTGGGGTTGCCCTGGCTGCGCCTACACAACCCAGTAGTAGACTGGGAAAAGGGGGACATTGTCAAATGGAGCCCTGGTTCTCTGTCCAGTTGCATTTCTGCTGATATAGCCTCCATTCAGGCAGAGGAGTTGCCTGAATTTATCGCTGACTTCTGTGATGTGTTTTCCCAAGAGGGGGCAGACAAATTACCACCGCACAGACAGGGGGATTGTGCCATTGAACTTCTCCCGGACTGCAAGTACCCCAAGAGTCGCATGTTCAACATATCAGCCCCTGAGAGACAGGCGCTCAAAGATTATATCCAGGACAGCTTGAGAAGGAATCATATACGACCATCTAATTCCCCACTAGCAGCTGGTTTCTTTTTTGTAAAGAAAAAAGATGGCGGGTTACGTCCCTGTGTTGACTTTAGGGAATTGAACAAAATCACAAAACGCAATCCATACCCTCTCCCCCTTATTCCGGATCTGTTTTCGCAGTTGAATGGCTCCAACTGGTTTTCCAAACTAGACTTGCGCTGGGCATATAATTTAATCCGGATTAAGGAGGGGGACGAGTGGAAGACTGCGTTTAATACCCCAGAGGGGCATTTTGAGAGTCTGGTGATGCCTTTTGGTCTCACTAATGCCCCTGCTGTACTCCAGTCCTTGATCAATGAGGTTCTCTCTCAATTTGTGGGCAGATTTGTATTAGTATACTTGGATGATATTTTGATCTTTTCTCCGGATTTCGAGTCCCATGTTTCTCATGTTCGTCAGGTCCTCCAAGCTTTGCATAAGAATTGTTTGTTCGCCAAAAGAGAAAAGTGTGTGTTTGCTGTACAAGAGATCACATTTTTGGGGCATATAATTACCCATGAAGGGTTCATGATGGATCCTGAGAAGGTCCGAGCGGTACAGGATTGGGTCCTACCAGAAAATGTGAAATCCTTACAAAGGTTCTTGGGGTTCGCCAATTATTACCGTAGATTCATTAGGCATTTTTCGGTGATAGTTAAACCTCTTACTGATATGACTAAAAAAGGGTGCTTTCCTACTAAATGGTCGACGGAAGCTATGCAGTCATTTCAGAGATTGAAGAGGTGTTTTGCGACTGCTCCGATGCTGGTGCAGCCAGATTCTTCCAGGCCCTTTATTGTTGAGGTCGATGCTTCAGAGGTGGGGGTTGGAGCAGTTCTATCTCAGGGAATGGAGACACTGCAAGATCTCCACCCGTGTGCATTCTTCTCCCGTAAATTTTCGTCTTCGGAGCGAAATTATGACATTGGGGACAGGGAATTGCTGGCAATTAAATGGGCGTTCAAGGAGTGGCGTCATTTTCTAGAGGGGGCGCGACACAAAGTAACGGTTTTCACAGATCACAAAAGCCTCTTATCTGGAATCTGCCAAGAGACTTAATTCCAGACAGGCACGCTGGTCGCTTTTCTTTTCCCGGTTCAATTTTTTAGTTACATATCGTCCAGGCTGCAAGAATGTGAAGGCCGATGCTCTTTCCAGAAGTTTTCTTCCAGTAGTTTCATAGGAACCTTCTGCCCCTATCCTGTCTGAAGGGGTGGTGGTGTCGGCAGTGTCATTAGAGTTAGAGGAGCAAGTCTGTAAAGCACAAAATTTGGCCCCGTCAAAGCTTCCGGCTGGGAAGCTTTTTGTTCCTGTTCATCTACGGTTACAGGTGCTGGCCGAGATTCACAGTTCGGTGTTGGCCGGGCATCCGGGGATTAATAATACCCGTAAGTTACTCTCTAGAACATATTGATGGCCATCATTACGCCGGGATGCGTTCAGTTTTGTTCGTCATGTGAGGTGTGTGCCAGAACCAAGTCATCCCGCAGTCGGCCAGCCGGTATGTTATTGTCGCTGCCTATTCCTAAGAGACCATGGACGCATTTGTCCATGGACTTCATTACGGATTTACCACCTTCCGATGGCAACACAGTTGTGTGGGTGGTAGTGGACCCGTTTAGTAAAATGTGCCATTTTGTGGCACTCCCCGGTTTACCTAATGCCAAGACGTTGGCGAGTTTGTTCATTTGCCACATCGTTAGACTACATGGTTTGCCAGAGAATATAGTCTCCGATCGCGGCATACAATTTGTTTCTAGCTTTTGGAGAGTAGTCTGCTCTCGTTTGGGTGTCCAGCTTTCGTTTTCTTCGGCATACCATCCTGAGACCAATGGGCAAACTGAGAGGTGTAATCAGAACCTGGAGCAGTATTTACATTGTTATGCCTCGGAAAATCAGGAGGACTGGTCGAAGTTCTTACCACTAGCAGAGTTTGCTCTAAACAATAGACCACTGGAGGCTACGGGGACTTCACCATTCTTCTGTAACTACGGATTTCACCCATGATTTGGCCCCCTTTCCAAGAGGGTTTCGGAGGTACCAGGAGCTAATGAGTTTTGTTCCGATATTGAGGCCGGGTGGGCGGAGGTCCAGAAAAATTTACAGCGATCCGTTCGGCGCAGCAAGCGAGTTGCAGACAGTCACCGCTGTGAGGGGGCGGAATTCGGTGTTGGAGACTTGGTGTGGTTGTCTACCAGAAATATAAAACTCAAACAACCGTCCGCTAAACTGGGCCCGCGATTAATCAGTCCATTTAAAATAATTGAGAAGATTAACGCGGTGACCTTCCGGTTAGAAATTCCCAGCATGATGAAGAGTAACAATGTGTTCCATAAATCTCTGCTCAAAAGATTCATCGATTCGGGGAATAACTCACCACCCCCGGCTCCGGTGCTAGTGTATGGGGAGGAGGAGCTTGTAATAAGTCGCATTCTGGACACCCGTCGAGTCAGGAATTCCCTGCAGTACCTGGTGCACTGGCGTGGTTATGGCCCAGAAGATAGGTCATGGGTTCCTGCAGTGGATGTTCATGCAGATCGTCTGGTAAAAAATTTTCACAGGTCAAACCCTGGTTGTCCTGGTCCTAAGGGTCCTGGGGCCCCTTTTAGAAGGGGAGGTACTGTTGCAGCCGTTCTGAGGTCTGCACCCTGCTTGCAAGCCAGACCAGGTTTTGGGTGTGCCCTTGCTCCTCCCGGAGCTGAGGGGTGTGGTAGTGGCAAGAGTGATGTCATTCAGCACCTGGTGCTGAGTCGCTCAGCTGCTATTTAAACTGTGCTAGCATTGACCCCTGTGCTGGTCAATCACTTCAGTCCTAAGTTGGACAGCGTCGGAGCAACACAGAGTGGTGGAAGCTCTTCATTATCAGCTAAGTTCTTTGCTGTTTGTTTTTTTTTCCTTTTGTTTTGTGCTAGGGCTCCCAGATAGGGACTGGTCAGTGGCCCAGGCACGAGTGCAGGCTAGCACTTATCAGCGCGGTAGGTCTGCCGAGCAGGCAGGGCCCCTTCCCGGGCTAGGGGAGTATAGGGAGAATATTCCCCCATTTATTCTGTGTTTTCTTTGCACGGTTGAGGTTTCATTTATGTTATTGAGGTTGCATGTTCATTGGACGCAACACCTAGCCTGTCAGTACTAGTGAGTAGTCACCGGCATAGGTACGGCGGTTACTTCCTGTCCTGCCTTTAGGCAGCGTAAAGTCAGAGAAGGCGGCCTGGATGTGTCCACCTTCAGGGCTATCTCCAGGCAGGGACATTGGCGTGGGTGAGAGTCAGGGAGCCCCGCGCCGTGCGTACCTATGCACCCCACTAGTACTGTAACATAATAACTGGCCCAAATACATTTTTCCTGCAGTTTTTTTTGGGTAGGATTTCCTGTGTGATTGGAGTCCTACAATGTGCTTACCGGTCAGATTCATGACCTGGCTGTGATAGTTCAGGTCCTGTCGAGGCGTCTCAGTCATCATGGGCAGCTGTTGGTTGTAGCCGCTGATCCAGTACCAGAACCTAAATGCCCATTACCCGAGGTGTTTTTGGGAGACCGGAAAAAAATTTTTGTCTTCCGGGAGGCTTGTAAGTTGTTTGTCTGCTTGTGGCCTCGTTCCTCTGCGTCTGAGTCTCAACGGGTGGGGATTGGTATGTTGTTGCTCAGGGAAGGGCTTCAGTCATGGGCTTAGTCTTTACTGTCTGATTCCGTTTGTCTGCAGTCGGTAGATTCATTTTTTCTTGAGCTCTGGAATATTTTTGATGAACTTGATCATGTGGGTTATGCAGTCAGTAAGTTGTTGGTTCTACACCAGGGACGCCAGTTAGCAGAAGAATATTGCTCTAGTTTTAGCCAGTATTCTGGCAAATCTGCATGGAACGACTGTGCGCTCAAAGATTTAGTTTTGGTAGGCCAATCTGACACTGTAAAAGATTTATTGCTGTCCCATCCGTCACCATCCACCTTGAATCAGGCTAGCGAATTGGCAGTCAGAGTGGATCGTAGACTCAGGTCTAGAAGGGATGCTAAGCTAGAGGCCCATCAAGAACGTGGTGTCAAGTCTCTGGCGACTCCTACAGCCTGTAACCCAGTGTCAACTTCCAGAGACGAAGGTATGGAAGTGGAACAATTGAGTTCTGGAGAGCAGAGGTGCTTCCTGGTTACTAACCAACTATGCTTTTACTGCGGCAAGGCTGGTCATCGCATCCTGCCAGGGAAGGGCAGCTACGGAAGAAGCAGGAAAACTTCAGCTCCTAGGTGACTGTCGGGAGGGTCATCTAGAAGGTCAGGTACTCCCTAAATTACTGGTGCCTTGTAGTGTGTCTTACAAGGCTTTTCACAGGGTGGGACAGGCATTTATAGATTCTGGGTCGGCTGCGAACCTTATCCATTTGTAGTTCGTAAGACCACTGTTGTCAAGTTTTACCACATTAGGTTTGCCAATCCACTTTACCAGTATTGATGCACCCCCTCTGTCTTCTGGGGTGGTGCATTGGAGGACACCAGAACTTCGGTTTATTATGGGCGCATTACATTCAGAGGTGATTTCATTCCTGGTCATGGAGAAGAAGTCCATGGATATCGTTCTAGGATTGCCATGGTTAAGGACGCACAATCCTCAGTTCAATTGGACTTCTCTGGAGCTAGTTCGGTGGGGAGGGTTCTGTCAGGATCATCTAATGCCTGTTACGTTGTGCTCCACCGATACTATTAGTATTCCAGACTGTTTATGGGATTTTCAAGATGTGTTCTCTAAGAAGCTTTCTGAGGGATTGCCCCCACACTGTGACTGGGATTGAAGGATTGATCTTGTCCCGAATAGTCCTATCCCTAAGGGGAACAACAAAGAAAAAATCAGGACAGCGCTCCTCTCAATGAAAAACACAGCTTCAAAATACCGCAAATGCAAATAACTGCAGGGAACTCACCCGGTGTGGGTGGGTCAGCCTCCCAGGAACAGGGGCCCCCACACAACACCTCCATGTCCTAGTAGACATCCAAACAATCCAAAGGATGGAAATCCAACAGATGGTAAACTGAACCCTGTGCATACAGGGGGAGCAAGCCACAGCCAGTTGTATCCCAACAAGGGCTCGACTAGTGTATAGAACTGTGCAAGATGCAAAAAATAAAAAAGGGGCTCAGCGCTCCACAGAACCAGTCCAAGAAGTAATGGAAATGATCCCAATAGGACCCTTTAATAAAACATACAACGCGTTTCGTCGCAATACAAATGCGACTTTTTCAAGTATAGTCGACATCACTAACATAGAGATTTAAAAACATAAAGTGTGGGACTTACATTATCCATAAGCCAATCATAACGTTCCACATACGGCGATCATCTCCTCATCTGAGATCGGGATGTAATGGCCGGCGCCATGATGGAAAGGGAACTTCCGGGTGGCGCGTGTGACGTATGACGCTCAGCGTCAAAGACGTCACCACATTCCACAGGGACGGATGTGTAGGTGAAATGTCAATGCGTGCCTATAATGAAGGGTGAATGGATAACGTGATTACGTACCTATAAACCGCACAACGTGGAGGGCAAGAACGCAAAACACCGATCTTACATTGGACTCCACTATACAGTATTTAAAAGACACTTAATGTGTCCATATATGACATATAGAGGTGTTTGAGCAACTTAAGAGGGCTTTTTCCACCGCACCGGTGCTTACTCAGCCGGACTCTCAGAAGCCCTTTTTTTCGTGGAGATAGACGCTTCTGAAGTTAGGGTCGGTGCAGTCCTCTCCCAGGAAGTAGAGGGCCGCTCAGGGTTTTATTCCATGTGCCTTCTTTTCCCGTAAGTTCAGTAGTGCCGAGCGCAACTACGATGTTGGAAACAGGGAATTGTTGGCAATAAAATGGGCATTTGAGGAGTGGCGTCATCTCCTGGAGGGGGCCCGACACAGGTGACGGTCTTTACCGATCACAAGAACTTAGTGTATCTTGAGAATGCTAAGAGGCTCAATGCATGGCAAGCCAGGTGGGCGCTTTTCTTCTCGAGATTCAATTTTACAGTCACGTACCTGCCGGGAGACAAAAATGTGAAAGCTGATGCCCTCTCCCGCAGTTTCGGGACTCCGAAGGTAGTTGACTCTTCTCCGGAAGGCATCCTCCCTCCCGGTGTCGTGGTGGCAGCTCTGACACGGAACCTTCCGGCTCAGCTTCAGGAATATCAGCTAGAAGCTCCGGAGGGGGTTCCGTCAGGGAAGTTATTTGTACTGAGGTCTCTGCATTTGTTGGTTCTGGAGCAGGTTCATTCCTCCGTTTTTGCAGGGCATCCGGGGGTCCAGCGGACTCTTGAGCTATGTTCCTGATTCTATTGGTTGCCCGGCATAACACGGGAGGTCCAGGAGTTCGTAAATCGGTGTTCAGCTTGTGCACGTGGCAAGAGTCGCCGTAAGAGCCTTGAGGGGCCATTAAAGCCATTGCCAGTACCTGGTAGGCCATAGTCGCACATGTCCATGGATTTTGTCACTGACCTGCCTCTGTCATAAGGGTGTCCCACTATTTTGGTAGTTGTTGACAGGTTCTCGAAAATGGCCCATTTTGTTGCTCTGAAAAAATTACTGTCTGCCGCTGAATTAGTGAGAATTTTCATTAAAGAGATTATAAGGTTGCATGCAATACCGGTCAATATAGTTTCGGATCGGGGGGTGCAATTCGTGGCCCAATTTTGGAGGGCCTTCTGTAAAAACTTGGGAACATCTCTGTCCTTCTCATCCGCGTTTCATCCGCAGATGAATGGGCAAATGGAACGTAAAAATCAAAACTTAGTACAATACTTGCATCTTTTTGTAGACGAGAGGGTTACCCTTGGCTGAATTTGCCATAAATAATTGTATCCGCTCTGTGACGGAGGTGTCACCTTTATTTTGTGTGTTCGGTCGGCATCCTCGGTTCCTATCTTCCATTCCAGTACCTATAGCTTGTCCCGCGGTTGATGTCGTTACTAGTGAGTTGCGGGAGGTCTGGAATGGTGTACACAAGAACCTGGAGGAACCTGGAGAAAGCAAGTGGTCATATGCAACTAGATAGTTGTAAAAGGTCCACTGTTTCGGAGCCATTTGAGGTCGGTCAGAAGGTCTATCTGTCCACGAAGAATTAAAAACTTTACCCCTCAGTAAAGCTTGCGCCGCGTTTTATCGATCCCTTTGCCATAACGCGAGTCATTAATCCCCTTGCCTATGAGTTGGATTTACCAGGTTCTTGGAGGGTACATAGGGTGTTTCATAAATTCCTTTTGAAGTTATTTATCCCTCTGGTTATGATTTTGATTATTTTATTTAGTCTAACCAATGACCTGTATAAACATAGTTCGTCAATTACAACTTACTAGTGGATGATATGCAGTGTTTACGCCACGTGGAAACATACCCTATATGTTACATAAACATACCCTTATAGTGTTCAGTCAGCACGCGGGGTGTAACAGTGATTGCGAAATAGTTACACAATCACTTTTGTTATTCTTTTTATTAAGCAAGGTTAATGGCGAGCTGACTGGATTAATTTCTAAAAAATACAACTGCAATTGGATTACATTATTCCCCATAATTGGAGAACCTTACCTGGCAGAAAAAAAACAGATATTAATATTTGAATTCAGCGCTCTAGAGTTACTATTAGCCACCTATCTGCTTATTGGTTGCAAAAATTGTGTTGCACAGTGTAATCTTCCCATGTAAAAGGGCCTTAGTACATCTTTGTAGTGGATTTATCTGCTCATCGATACATTTTTCTGGCTGATCGTAAAGCCCCTGTTTCTAAAACCAGTCTTTACAGCTCCTCCAAGAATGGAAGTTTGAGCCTGGAATAAGTTTTCAATAGAGATGAGCGAGCGTGCTAGCTAAGGCAAATACTTGAGTGAGTATTGCCTTTTTCGAGTACATGTCCGCTCGTCTCAAAAGATTCGGGTGCTGGCGGGGGAGAGTCGGGAGGAACTAGGGGATCTTTCTTTCTCTCTTTCCTCCCCGCTCCCCCTTGCTCACTCCCGCAACTCACCGCTCACCCCCGCCGTCACCCGAATCTTTTGAGACGAGCGTGCATGTACTCGAAAAAGGCAATACTCGCTCGAGTATTTTGCCTTAGCGAGTATGCTTGCTCATCTCTAGTTTTCAATACTTAAATGAGTTCTCAGAAGAGCTGAGAAATTTTTGGGTGCTTTTCCTGTATTGTGTGGTCTAACTCATCACAAATCTAATTTGGGCTTAGGTCGTGTGGTTGTGGAAGCCAAGTCAACTGACGCAACACTTCATCACTCTCCTGCTTGGTCAAATATCCCTTTTCTAACATGGAGGTGTTTAGGGTCATTGTTCTCTTGAAAACCAAATTATGGTCCCACAAAGCAGAAACCAGATGGGAAGACGTGGCTGCAGAATGCTGTGGTAGTTATGCTGGTTAAGCGTGCCTTGAATTTTTAATAAATCACCAACAATGTCACCAGCAAAACAGCCTGGCACCATCACACCTCCTCCATGCTTCACGGTGGGTACCAAAGTACACCTGTAGAGACTCTGCTCACCTTTTCTGTGTCTAATAGGGACATGGAGTATAGAACCAGAAATCTCAAATATTGACTCATCAGACCAAAGTTGATGTTTACAATGCTCTATTTTCCATTCCTTGTGTTTCCCAAGCAATTCCCTTCTGCTTGTTGATGTTCCGAAGTTCCTTTGTTGCAACAATTCTAGCATAAAGGTCTGATTATCGTAGTCTCCACTGAACGGTTGATGTTGAGTTTTGTCTGGTACTTGATCACTATGAAGCATTTATGTGGACAGTAATCTGAGGCAGTTATTTGTGGTTTTAGAGGCTGATAATTCTAACCAACTTACACTCTTTTTTTAAATGAAAAAAAAGGTTGGACACTAAGGGGTTAAATAACTTGAAAGTGAGACGTGCTGCTATTTTTCAGTTTTACCAGTGTAATCAGCAGGTTTTAATTTTACAGAAATGTTTTAAAAATTTATTGCATATTGTTATTGTTCTGGTTGTTCATTACAGCCACTGTATACAGTGAATGGAGGCAGGCAGAGGGAGAGCTGGGAGAGAACTCTCGTCCAGCCGCCCCGCCTCTCTGCTAGCCGCTCATCAGCGATCCAGCAATAGTCGCTCCTATGTAACAACACGGGAGCAAGTATACATGGGGACAAGTGTCGGGCATCGTTTGCCCAACACTCATCCCGTGTAAAAGGCCCTTTAGTTACTTTAACTAGCATGGATAAAAAATAAATATGCTATTTTCTAGAGAATTGTCTTCTAAACCTGTTAGGCAGCATAGTCATGAAATATAATATCCTTCCAAGAGTTTCCTCATTATAGCAAATTTTGGGGGTAGTTGCAAAGTGCAAATTATTAGGATCAGGTAGGATTTCTACTCCCAGATAGGAAATATGTGAGGTTTCCTATTGGAATCTAAAACTTAAAGGGGTTGTCTCGCGAAATCAAGTGGGGTTATACACTTCTGTATGGCCATATTAATGCACTTTGTAATGTACATCATGCATTAAATATGAGCCATACAGAAGTTATTCCACTTACCTGTTCCGTTGCTAGCGTCCTCGTCTCCATGGTTCCGTCTAAATTCGCTGGCAGCTTGCTTTTTTAGACGCGCTTGCACAGTCCGGTCTTCTCCTTTCAGCACGAGCCGCTTCAGTGTGCTCCCCGCTACAGCTCTTCTGCGCATGCGCAGACGAGCTGTCACTGCTCGGGAGCGCGCTGGAGCGGCCATTCTGTACCATCCTCTGTTAGAGGAAGGTGCAGAGCCGCCCAGCTGTCCGGAGAAGCCGCCCAGCTGTCCTGTCACCCAGCTGTCCTGCCGTCCTGGTAAGTGATGGGCCGGGGGGGCTGCCGCTGCGCCGGGGGGGGGCTGTCGTCGCTGTGCCAGGGGGGCTGCCGCTGCGCCGGGGGGGGGGGGGGGGCTGTCGTTGCTGTGCCGGGGGGCTGTCGCTGCGATGAGGGGAGCTGTCGCTGCGATGGGGGGGGCTGTCGCTGCGATGGGGGGGGAACTGTCGCTAGGCCGGGGGAACTGTCGCTAGGCCGGGGGGGGCTGTCGCTAGGCCGGGGCAACTAGCGCTGGGCCGGGGGGGGGGGCTATCGCTAGGCCGGGGGGGCTGTCGCTAGGCCGGGGGAACTAGCGCTGGGCCGGGGGGGGGGGGCTGTCGCTAGGCCGGGGGAACTGTCGCTGGGCCGGGGGGGCTGCCGCTGTGATGGGGGGGGGGGGGGCGCTGCGCCGGTTACCTTCTGCCTGGCGGTGGGTGACTGGTTGGCCGTGTTCACTCCAGGGGTCCGGTCGGCGGCTGCGGGGCGTCTGGTTGCCATGGAGACACAGCTGGTAGCGTCTCGGGAGCGCGCACGTCGGGCTGCAGCGAGCGAAGGGAAAAGAGCCGGCGGCCATCTTGGCAAAATTTTTATAAGTTGCTGAAACGCTGGAACTGTAAGTAGAAACCAGCTAGAAAAGTCATTTACAGGGGTAATTAGTAATGTTTGCTTAATTAGGGGGACTGGGCAAAAAAAAATGCACTGCTTCCTCGAGACATCTCCTTTAAGGTAATAAGCTTTTGTACTTTAGTTGAGAGTTCAATCCCCATAGCCATTGATTTGGAAGGATTGACAACTACATGTTAAGCTGACAAGAGTCTGCATAACATACGGTAAAGAGGAGAGCAACTTGTGAGATATTTAGCGCAACCAGGACCTTCATCACTGTTTAAATTTTAGGTGTTGTCTATTTTCACTAGCTGCTATCTCCTCCATTCTACAGATGGAGTCAAGCTTGTTGAATCAAGCCTGTATAGTTGACCGCTCCTGATCTCTCCATCGTGCTGCATCAGCAGTTTTGTTGCCATGATCATTTCTGTTATTTGGTCATTAATTTTATGATAGAAAGAGTTTGTGGGTAGTCATAGTCAGAATAGCTTGGGGAGGAGGCGGAGCCTAACCGCGGAGAGAGATGGACGCCTAGAGCCCGCGCTCCGTCTTTAAAGCACAAAGAAGGACATTCTAAATCAGCTACATCACCTGAAATGGGGAAGTTCAGCAGAGAAAAGGCTGGAGATCAGGCTGTGACTCCTCGGCCGGTCCGGAGACAAACAGATCTGCAGGGATTTCTCAAAGAAAGAAGCTCCCGCTCTCCTCATGCGGCGGGGAAGATGGCGCCGGCGGCGGCTTCAGCCTCTGTAGCAGCGCGGGAGGGAGAGATGTCCTCGGAGGAGGAGGAGGACGAACACCTCTCAAAGGGATTTATGAGGGAACTTTTGGCCACAACTATGAAGCCCCTGCTTGCGGAGCTGACGGCAATTAAGGAGGAGGTAAGGAGTGTGGGGAAGAGGGTGGAGGAGCTTGAAAACTCCACGGCAACCATTTCAACACACTCGGGGGAGCTGGCAGCAGTAGTGAAGGAGCAGCACTCCCAGCTAAACAAAATGATCCTCATGCAAGAGGACTTAGAAAACAGGAGTCGCCGCAACAATGTTCGGATTAAAGGGCTCCCAGAAGCCTGGGCAGCCGAAACATTGCAGAAAGTCATGAGGGAAATTTTTGCAAGCTTGCTGGGGGAAGACAGAGCAGCAGAAATTGTTATAGAAAGAGTTCATAGAGCTCTCAGACCACAACCGGCTCCATCTGACCCCCCCAGGGACATAGTGTGCAAAGTGTTATCTTTTCCAGATGCAGCCGCCATTTTAAATGCGGCACGTGACTCCAGAAATCTACAGTATGATGGGGTGGCGATTCGAATCTTCCAGGACCTCTCCCCCTCTACTCTGGCCAAGCGTAGATTATTGAGACCTCTATTGGAAGAACTTCAAGCTAAAAATATAAAGTACGCTTGGTTGTTTCCTTTCGGTATAGGGATTACCTACAAGGGAAGGAGGTTTAACATAAGATCTCCGGAGGACTTACAAGACAACTGGCATGCTTTGGGGTTAGAGCCCATAAGTCTCCCCAACTGGCTCCCCCTGCCGGATCTCCCGGGGCTCCCGCCGCTGCCTACGCTGCCCTCGCAAGAAAGCTGGCATACAGTCTCCCACGTGAAATCACCTCGCAACAAACAAAGAAAGAAGCAGAGAGAGGAAAACTTAGAAGGAACCACCTGAGATGAAAAGACAGAGAACTCGTTATCTCCCTAACTTTGTTTTGTTCCAGGGCGTCGGACGAACTCGTTGGTCCAGCTAGGACCCATCGGCACGTTCCGAGGAAACCGTGACCTCGGGACACGAGTAAGACTGTTCGCCAAACTAAGGAGTTCGGATGACGCAATTGGTCTCCGCCGACTATGACTTATCGGATACATACCTCTCGATTGTAGTGTCCCCACAAGGAGAATGTCCTATTTGTGCTACCCCGATTAGGCCCTAGTTTAACTTTACTCGTCGAAAGCAGAAAAACTATTTTTTCCGCCTAGAATATACGCCTGGGCTCTTGTAAGTTCACAGAGCCCATCCGTATCCCACACAGCACGGATAGTGCTGATTTATAAACTTAATTTTACAATTGTTTCGTTTTTCATTGTGTGATATACCCTTTTCCCCATCCTCTTCTCCCTTCAACTTTCCTGAACCTGTCCCCCCCCCCCCCCCCTGAACCTTAAATATACAAACAGCTGGAGACAAGTTAGAGGCGTCCCGCTTGACGGCAGCGGAGCAACCTGCCCAATCTTAGAAGTTTATTATTGTATAATTGAATTGTGCGCCGATTTCTGACTCTGTTATCCTTGCCTTCTAGTTCCTAATAAAAAATATTTAGTCCTGCCAGACAGCGATGGGAGTGCCGGATGCCGCGGAGCTGCTCAGAGTCACATCGTTCAATGTCCGGGGAATGAACTCTCCTCAAAAAAGGTACAACATCTCACAATTAGTTAAGAAATACAACACCAAGATATTGCTCCTACAGGAGACACATTTTAAAGCCGATAAACACAGCCACCTACCCGGGAAAAATTTTCCCCAGGGATATCACAACACACATCCAGTCTCCGCCTCTAAAGGGGTGTCAATCATGATTCACAAGTCTATTGTCTTTACCCTGCAGGCGAAATTCTCAGACGAGCTAGGGAGAGCACTCTTCATAAAGGGGGTGATTAACAACTCAAAAATAACGATAGCAAACATCTATGCCCCTAACTCGAACCAAGTAAATTGGATGCTAGAACAGCTGAGAGCATTAAAAGCATTTGCCGAGGGCCCTATTATATTAGGAGGGGACTTTAATATGTTCCTCAACCCACTGCTAGATTCGTCCAGAGGCAGATCATGGATCTCCCAGAGACATACCAAAAAGCTACAAAAAACACTCAGGGAGATGGGAGTCGTGGATGCATGGAGGACCATCAACCCCTCAGAAAAAGATTACACGTACTTCTCACAAGTCCATAACTCGTTTCAAAGACTGGACCATTTATTTGTCTCCCAGGATATCCTGCCCAGGGTAGTGCGGACAAAGATTGAGACAATTACTATCTCAGACCATGCCCCTATACATATAGATCTGAGACTTAGCACGGCAGAACACAGGGAATGGATTTGGAAGCTGAATGTTTCTCTATTAGACTCTGACATGGAGAGAGAACGTCTCTCTGAGTCGCTAGAGGAGTTTTTCCTTCTCAATGACAGAGGAGATGTAGATACCCCTATCCTTTGGGAGGCCCATAAGGCATATGTAAGAGGCCTATTTATTTCACTGGGCGCCAAGCTCAAAAAGCAAAATCAACTCCAAATAGACAAACTCCTAACCCAAATCGCGAAATTGGAACTGCGCAACAAACTTTCTTTAGTTAAAAACAACATGGAGGAACTGGAGGACCTGAGGAGGGAACTAGGTCGCTTGCTAGAATCCAGATATAATAAAAAACACCTCTATCTTCAATACAAATTCTATGCTCACGGAAACAAAGCCAGTAAGCTACTGACCTCCCTAATTAAGAAAGCCAAATCCAGGAACCACATATCCTCCATTAAAGACCATTTAGGGGTAGCTAAATACTCATCAAAAGATATAGCAGAGACCTTCCAGAGGTTCTATGCGGATCTTTACAACCTTAAAAATGCGGACTCATCATTAGACCAGAACATCACCAGAGAACAGATTGATCACTTTCTTACTTCAGCTAACCTTCCCAAGCTGAAAGACTCAGAGGTACTAGACTTATTACAACCTATCGCCCTAAGTGAAGTGGAAGAAATTATTAAGAACAGCCCCAACGGAAAGAGCCCGGGCCCAGATGGCCTACCAGCAGTTTACTATAAGACATTTAAAGACACACTAGCCCCCAAGCTGAAGGATGTGATGAACGCACTCATGTCAGGAAAACAACTCCCAAAACAGGCGCAAGAGGCGCACATAACGCTTATTTACAAGGAAAAAAAAGATCCAGAGCTCTGTGGTAGCTATAGGCCCATATCTCTGATTAATGTTGATGTTAAGATGTGGGCGAAGCTACTGGCAAAAAGGATAGAAGATATCATCCCTCGCCTAGTGGATAAAGAACAAGCGGGCTTTGTTAAAAACAGAGAGGGAAAAGATAACTGTTATAGGCTGCTTCATGCCATTAGATACGCGCAGACCCACAAGATTGAACTGGCTCTAGTCGGCACGGACGCCGAAAAGGCGTTCGATAGGGTGAGCTGGATCTATATGGAGAGAGTACTGAGACATTTCAACTTCCCACCCATCTTTATTTCTGCTATCTTTTCTCTTTACAAGGAACCATATGCAAGGCTTAAGATAAATAATTTACTTTCCCCCCCCATTTGACATCAGAAATGGCACTCGCCAGGGCTGCCCGCTCTCTCCGTCCCTTTTCATTCTTACTTTAGAACCCTTACTGAGAGCGGTGAGGTTATCCCCTAATATTAGAGGACTGGAGGGAGACTCAGTTAATCTGAGTGCGGCGGCTTTTGCGGATGACATCATGTTTGTCATCTCAGAACCGGAAACGGGAATCCCCAATCTTATTACCCTATTAGATGTCTTTGGATCAATTTCCAACTTTAAGATCAACTATACTAAATCCACGATCTTTAATGTCTCAGTCCCTCCGGGTCGTTGGGCAAAACTTAGATCCAGCTCACCCTTCGAAGGGTCGGATACAACCATCGACTACCTAGGAATTAAGATCACTAAGAATGCTAACGATCTATATAAGGCAAACTTTGCTCCCTTGGTGACGCAGATTAAACTCACATTGAAAAAATACGATATCCCTTGCGCCTCATGGCTAGGCAGGAAAAACATACTCAAGTCATATGTACTTCCCCAAATTTTATACAAACTTAGGATGGTGCCCATTCACCTACCCCAGGCTTTTTTCAAAGCAATCCGGTCTGCCTTCTCGGGATATACATGGAGACAAAAGAGACCCCGCCTGGCTTTTAGTCTTATGATTAAGAGAAAAAATGAGGGGGGGGTGGGGCTTCCATGCGTCCACGACTTTTTTCGAGCGGTACAACTGAGATACTGGCTGGATCTGGTCTCTCCTGCAGGGGACAGTGTCCTCCGGGCATTGGCTGAGGGAAGCATGGGAGACACCTTACTGGAGGAGTTATGGTTCCCAACTAAAAATAGATATAGATCCAAAAATTTTAACCCGCTCTTGAAGGGCCCATGCGAGATCTGGGACAGGGTCAGGAGATCACTGGCTCCCGATCCCTCTCCTATAACCCCTTTGAGAATCCTAAATAGCTGCCTGGGTCTACCATCAGACAGTATCTCCAGAAAATTATGGAAGAGGTTTGCACCATTCAGTCTGGGGGACTTACAAAATCAAGCAGACAAAAGACCAGCAGATATTCTGGAGACATTGGCACCGCAGGCCCCCGTATCTTTTCTGCAAAAAGCCCAAATAACGCAGACTCTGGCCGATTTCCAGAAAACTTTTAAATCTACGAGACCAGAGACCCCCTTTGAAAAGACTTTCAGAAGCCATCCAAACAATAGCTCTATTTCAAGCATTCGCAACAAGTTTATTGTCCCCATAGCTCACTACAAACCGGCATTTCTATTATCATGGGAAAAAGAACTCAAAATAAGCTTATCTACGTCAGACGTAAAATTAATTCTTCAGACCTCATTCGGCTTATCTCCATGCATCTTGTCACAAGAAAGTCATTATAAAGTCATAACCAGATGGTATAGGACCCCACAGTGGCTCCATGCTCATAAGTTAACGGAAAGAAACAAATGCTGGAGGTGCGAGGCAGCAACGGGTTCCTATATCCACATATGGTGGGAATGTGGTGCCCTCGCCAAATTCTGGAGAGAGGTGGAAGGAGTTCTAAGATCACTGAAACCTAACTTTCATATTACTCCAGAGATACTCTTCTTATGGAGACCGTCTGAGACATTTCACCCCCTCAGGGATAAACTATTAGCTTTTCTGATTGACGCCGCTAAGGCTCTGATACCCTCCCTGTGGCTCCAAAAAGCACCACCGACTATGGCACTCTGGAAAACTAAAGTAGAGTCTATTTACAACATGGAGGAGCTATATAGTTGGAACACAGACTCACACGAGGGCTTTATCAAGACTTGGCACCCCTGGAGACAATTAGAGCAGAATTAAGACCCTGAACGCATGAACACATAATAGACTGGAAGCCGGGAGAGATAACTCATAGAGCAGGTTAACACACGAAAAGACACACACGCAATTCTGAGGGACTTGAGACCCCGAGACATGCTGGACCCTGGTGAAGGCTAGGACTATTGGAGGGGGTGGCCTGACGCCTGAAACATGGTGGAGGAGGCGACGGGCGGCTCCGCGGCATTGGGCGTCCGTTGGAAAGACAGAGTGATTCTTGAGAGTGAGTACATTGTTGGAGTAGCTAAAGAGGCAGGGTCCTGGACAGAGATGACCCGTTGGAACTCGTAGAGACAATATAGGTTCAGTATATCCCCCCCCCTTCCCTCCCCCCCCCTACCCTTTCTGTCCCCCCCCTCCCCTTCCCCAACACACCCACCACCCTTGAGATGATTTAATTCTGACTTACTTAGCTCCTCGCTCAAGCGAAGTGTGAGCGGGAGGAGCGCCTCTACTCCACGAGTAGTGGAGGGAGAGAGAAGAAGTTGTACTTTGCACGTGAGTAAGTACAAGTTATAACCAAGTTTATGGTTAATACCGCTATTGAGATCTGAGATAGCAACAGAACAGACGCAAACGTTTGTTTGGGATAGTCTTATATCTAGGATGGCAGTTTATTCCAATCTATTGTATTACAAGTGATTCTCGGAAAATGTGAATGTATTGTTTATTGTTTATTATTGTAAAACTAATAAAAACTTGTTATAAAAAAAAAAAAAAAAAAAAAAAGAATAGCTTGGGGAAAGAGATATTGGAAATCTTTTCCTTCCTGTGATTTGTTTTATATTATCCGAAATGGTGCTCCCAAAGCCATGAATCGAAGGACAGTCAACCCTGATAAGTTTCATTGTGCCCTCCCCTGAGTTACACCACCATCATTTGTTGGAGGGAATAACAAATGCTGGAGGTGTAGGTATCCTAGAGTGCAGTACCAACCAGTCAAGGCCTTGAAATGGTTTTCCAGAATTTTTACACATCTGGAGAATCTATGGGAATGTGTGATTATGCAAGAGATAGTTTCTTTTGAAAAGGAGGTTTCCAAATCTCTCTCCCCTGCCAATAGAAAGCTAGTTTAGGAGGTGTGGTCTGATGTAAGATCTACATACATTTTGAAGTCAGAACAAAGGGCAGGGTGGGAAGAAATAAATATATTTCTAACCACGAAGGTTCATTATTAACGTTGAATTCAATTAAAAACTGTTTACTCAGGCCTAGGAGAGCCAAGGTGTGGAGAAGATTTGGCGAGAGTCTTAAATTTGTAGGCCGTGATAAGAAAAAGCTAACAGCTGCCTTATTTTAAAAAAGATTGGCTGCTGTGGCATTAAACCAATGCTTCCAGTTTGATAAGGTAGTGTTCACGATGTTTTAAGTAGGTCAGAAGAAAAGCCAGTGATGCTAAAGATGAAATATATCTTGTGAACTTAAAGTGTTGGAAAACGGATATTGTTCTTTTGTAAAGGGGCTCATATTCTGGATCAGTACATCACACTTGTTGGATACCATAATATTCCCGTGCATTGGGAGCCCCCATACAGATGCAGGGGAATTCCCAACGTTCTTGAGGACCTTGTGTGGTGCAAAGTGTTCAGTCAGCAGAAATGCAGTCATATGCTGTCGCTCACGACCTGAAGGTTGCGGGTTCAATCCCTGTGTGGTTCAGGTAGCCTTTTTGGCATCAGTACTTAGGGGGACCAAAAGGTAACTTGCATTGCTGTGAATGGTGTGGTAAATAGAGATGAGCGAGTATGCTCGTACGAGCTTGATGCTTGTTCGAGCATTAGCAAACTCGATGCTCAACCAATCACAATCAGCTCTTTCAGCAGGCGGGGATTTTAAATCCCAGCGTGCTGATAGGTCAGCAGCGCTACAGAGTCGGGGACAGCGCGGCTGAGCTCCAGCAGCTGAAAGGAGGTGATTATCATTTTTTAAAGTGTTTTACACTTATTTGTCATGTTTTTTCAGGGAAGGGATTATATTTCAAAGCCCTTCCCTGAAAAACCATCAGCTGCTGGGGCTCAGCCGCGTCTTCTCCTGCTATCCCCGGCGCTGTAGTGCTCATCTATCAGCATGCGGGGATTTAAATTTAACTGAGTGCCTCAGCCAATCACAATCAGCACTTTCAGCCTACTGATAGATTAGGACTACGGAGCCAGGGACAGCGAAGAGAAGACGCGGCTGAGCCCCGGCAGCTGAAGGGAGGTGAGTATCAATTTTTTTTAAATTTTTTTACACTCTTTTTTCTGGTTTTTCAGTGAAGGGCTTATATTAAAAGCCCTTTCCTGAAATCCATTGACGGGTGCAGGCAGCAGCATCCTCTATCGGAGCTGTCATGTGTGACAGCTATAGTAGAGAATTGAAGAATTCCTCTGCTGCATTTGTCACAGATGTGGCAGATGTAGCAGCAGGGAATTCTTTTTACTAGCGGGGATGAAGGAAACATCTGCTGCATGCAGCAGATGTGTTCTTCATCCCCTCAGGGGACACGGCAGTGGCGGATGGTAATTTTTTTAAAATTTTTTTTACACTAAAATTTTTCTTTGTCAGGGAAGAGCTTATATGTAAAGCCTTTCCCTGAAAAAGAATGCAGGGAGCCGGCAGACCATTGTTTTCAATGGAGCCACAGCTTAATTGAAAACAATGCAGAGCATCGGGCACCTTGAAAAATGCTTGAGTCTCCCATTGACTTCAATGGGGTTTGTTACTCGAGCCGAGCGTTCGAGCATTACAAAAAGCTCATCTCGAGTAACAAGCACCCGAGCATTTTGGTGCTCGCTCATCTCTAGTAGTAAATTTATGATCCTAAAAGTGTTGTTGTTATTTTCACAAAATGAGAGAGAAATGACAAAGGCAGCACCTAAAAGTAAAAATCTAGAATAAAGATAATGGACTCACCTGATGTACAGAGCTAGACCCAAGAAGAGGGCAAACTGTCACACCTGCAGTCCCTGCAAACTAATAATGCACAACTTCATATGGCCTATGGGGGCATCCAGCGAAACCAGGAGAGCGTCAGGAAGATCCAAAACCCAGAATGCAGATTCCATGTACAAAAGATACAATAATAAGAAACAAGAGACAATAATGGTAGTGAGAAAAAATTCTGCATGCAGGATTTTCTCTTACTAACATTATGATTATCTTTAACAAAACCTGTTTCTTCAGGACCAATTAGTTTGGGTAAGATGCATTGGAGGAAGGTAGGAGAATAGGGAGAGGGGGAGAACCCCATAACCAATAGGGTGTTCCCCTGTAACACACCCTGACTCAGCCACATAAGGGCCAGTGCAAAATCAGTGAGTGTTATCTTTAAAGATATTGAATATTGTGTTAATACTGGATCATATAGTCAGTGGCAAATTAGATAGTTTTGCTCGGAGCGTGGCTCCATATCATATAAATATTATATTTTGGGCTAGTACAGACTACTGGGAGGAAATTTTAATTTGTAGTGAATGTGACCTCGCATTGAGATTGTTCATGTTAAGAGATGGTAGGAGGCAGAAGAACTTCTGGTATCGGAGCTTGTTTTTCCTATGTTGCAAATAAAAACTGATTGATAAAAAAATCAAGAAATGGTAGGAGGAAGGACAGGGTGGGAAGAGGAGGTTGGAAGTGTTGGGGGGGGGGGATTGACAAAACTAGACTTTTTTAAAGGCAGCGTAATGCTTTAATTACACCTTTTATCTTGTACAGTGAATGTCACAGGAACCCCAACTATCAACCAATAACTGGACAAGACTAACTCACGTGTGATGGCTTAATATAGCCGTTTAGTTATTAGTTCTGTTGACTTGTGTGATACATTGAATGAAGGATGAATGGTTCTATGTTCATTGAACCCAAGTGATTTTTTTTTTTTTTTTTACATTGAAATCAATGTAAATGACATCTGATTGTCATGGAGCTCATAAAGCAATTCATTACAAAGTATTCAACAATTATAAAACATTACATGACTCAGTAACACATAAGATGCTATAACATTCATTTATATAGGCAGACGTCACACAACAATATTCATAATCCACAATTAATAGGGTGTCCACCAGGCTGGTAAATTACCCACCTGATTGGTATGTTTACAGGAAGGCCAAGGCCAGTACAATGGAGAAGACACTGGACAGTTTATCTGCTGAGATCTAATAAGTCACATATACATTTAGGTCAAGTCATGCTATGTGTTCAGTCTGGTTAAAGGACAGACAGTGCAGGAAGTTAATAATTGTTGGGCAGATTAGGTAATGAGTGAGAGAGGGTTGAGGGGTCCATTGAGTGCATGATGTACAATGTACACTTCAAACAATGTTTCACCAATACAAATGGAAACTAATCATGTTTTTTTATCTTTACGTATCTCCGTGCTTCAGTTTGCATGAGCTAGGGAACCCAGCTTATTGTTGATTAGTGGAAGGCATATCTTACACGAATACAACAGGGAAATTAATGCACTGTGTTAATTGAATTAGGGAACGTGCAGAACATTATAATGATACAGGGATTCAAAGACCATGAAAGGGCCCATTCATATCTGTGTTGGGGATTCAGTTTTCCTGCTCTGTTATGGAAGCAGAAAAATGTAATCCTCTGGCCAAATGGTTATATTTTATGACAGAACCAAATGCCGCACAATGAAGCCCATTGACTGTACTGAGGTCAGTTTGGCTACTCTCATTCTGTCTAACTTTTTACCGGTCAAAAAAGCCATGCCTGTTGGCTGTACCAGAGGCTCCTGTGCTGGGCAGAATATAGTTGGATAGATTTTCAATTAAAAATTCTGAAGTTTTTTTTAGGTACAAATTGCGCCACAGAAAATGGCTATCATGCTTTCCATTGCATTTATCATGTGTTTGCGACACTTTCAGATATTTTTTCGCTGCATCCAAGAATTGATATGTGGTATAAAGTTAGAATAGACAGTCTAAAGATACATCAGATTTATTATCAGAGTCAGGCAACATTCACACAGGTGAATGGCAGAAAAACTCATCCATGTTTATGCTTGCAAATATGAGATTTACACTGTTGTATAAAGCATTTTTTATTAAAAAACGCAGCGCATTGGGAAATTACAATCCTCATGTGCGTTTTAAGATCGCAAGTGTTTCCCATTGACTTCAACGGGAAACATCATACTCGCATCCACATCCAAAGCTATGTGAGTGCCATGTGATGTCTTTCAAGGTTGCTTTGAAAACAATGGGCGATACATTCCGAGGGATCGCCCACAGATAGAATGCAACCTTCCCCAACAATATCGGCTGGTATACCGCCTCAGAAGGGTTCATTCACCTAGCAATAGAAGCCTGTATTAGTAATGCCCTGCCCGCTAGAACAGATTGCTGTTTCTTTTGGGTACCCCCTCATATGCCAGATACAAACCAATGCCAGTTTCGAGCTAGCATAAGTTTTTTTTTTTTAATCAACTTTTATTGAGATTTTCAAAAGTTATATAGACAGACAAATCACAGTTTTGACATCTGAGGATCTTCTAGAGACACAAAACCCCTACAAAATTCAATTATAACAGTCAAAATATCACTCTAAAGTCCTTCTATCAGGGTGTGGTGGGTCTACCTCCTTCACCAACATAAATCCACATATGCCGCCAAAAATACTGCCACATGTAAACAGATAATAACAACTAAGGAAAAAAAAACACCTAGGGAGAGGGAAATATGGTACCCACCTAATCCTGCTTTTGAGTTGGGGAGTCGGCGCTCCAGATAGGAGCACCTATTTAACACACCTTATTTAACGCCCCACAACACTGCTTAGTCACTTAAGATCTTTCCGCAGCAAACACCAGGGATCCCAGGTAAGCAGAAACTTTTCATGTGAGCCCCTCGACCAGCTAGTCAGCTCCTCAAGGTTATATATTAGATCTACTTTGTCTATCCATTGCTCAAGTGTCGGAGATGTTTTTTGAAGCCAGAGGCACGGAATCAAGGCATTGGCTGTCAATAAGAAAAGCCAATAGTTTATTTTTCAAAGAATGAAAATGCGCAGCTGGCCACCATAAAAACATCATTTCTGGAGTAACAGTCAACTCTACAGAAGATAACCTTCTCATAACCTCCTCGACCTTATGCCAGAAGGGTACAACCAACGGACACTCCCACCAGATGTGTAGAAATGAACCAATGCCGCGGTCACATCTCCAGCATCTATTGTGAGGAATTAATTTATCACCGAACAGCCAATGAGGTGTTGTGTACCATCTCACAAGTAATTTATAATGGTTTTCCTGTGATAGGATACACGGAGAGTGTCCGAAGGCCGTCCCCAGGGCAAGGCGGGTGTCCCTCTCAGAGAGTGTTATGCCGAGTTCTGTCTCCCACGAGATTATGAAAGTAGGTTTAGAAGTAGCTAGGGGGAAATAAAGGTTTTTTTTTATGTTGGCAATTTTTCTCAAACTCAATCTATTGTCTTCCAGCATTTTCTCGAAGGGGGCTAAAGGTCTGGTGGACTTGTGTAACCTGGTAAAGTCTCCCAATGTCCTAGTAATAAGTGCCATCTGTAAGAAGGACAGGTTGTGGGAGGGCAAAAGGGTTGGTAGAATTTCATCTGCTTTTAGGTGAGCCAGGCCTTGAAGGTCTTGAAGCTGCAAGCCGTATAATTTATTCCAGAGTACTATTTTGCAGGGGTCCAACTTCTTCCTTAAAATCGTATTAATCAGCTTTAAAGGGATAGCAGGGGAGGGTAAGGGGGCCAGAGAGTCTCCCAAGGCATCCCAGACCTCGCAGGGGCCACGTAATAGAGGGTTGAACTTACTGCCATTGTATGTTTGTTTCGAAGGACACCACAAGTCCTCTAAAAAGGTCGTACAGTGTGAACCCTGCACTAAAAATTGAAGGAGCTGATCTCTTTTTGGTACCACCAGATCTGTCCAGTAGCTTAATTGGGAAGCTCTGCAAAAGTTGTGGATGTTTAGCTGGCCGATTTCCCCTTCTACACTCCTCTTCATCATGAGACTAAAAGCCAACCTCGGTCTCAAAACTTGGCTTATGAAGATCGAGCGTAGGTTTTTGAAAAACGATCTCAGAAAGGAAATAGGTAACATGCAAATTGTATACAGGATTAAAGGCAAAATATAGGTATTCAGAATATTTTTCCTCCCGAACCATGATATTAGGGGAAAGTCGTAAGCTCTTTAAAGACTCTTAACCTTTGTCAGCAAAGGAGTGAAATTCATTGCGCAAAGATCATCTAACTTTTTTGTTATTTTAATGCCCAGATAGTCAATTGAGTTTTCTGACCAGGCGAAGGGAGTACTGTCTTTTAAGGCCTTACTACGTATCTCGGGGATAGATACATTGAGGATTGTGGACTTTCCAAAATTAATTTTAAAATTAGAGATTGTTCCAAATTTCTCTAAAAGGGAAACAAGTTGAAGGAGACCATTCTCTGGGTTTGTGATCAAGAAGACGATGTCGTCCGCGAAAGCAGTTGTGGAAATAGAACCTTCCCCGAAGTTCAGGCCCCAGATTAGGGGGTCCTGTCTAACCCTCTGCAGCAGGGGTTCGAGAGCTAGAATGAAGAGAGTGGGAGAGAGAGGACAGCCCTGGCGGGTCCAATTTTTTATATCAAATGGCAGAGATAACGTCTCATTCACCTTCAGCTTAGCATGAGGGTGTGCATACAATGTAAAAATTGCTGAGATAAACTCATTTGAGATATTATAGCGTGATAAAGCCGCTTCCATGTATTGCCAATCCACATGGTCAAAAGCCTTTTCTGCGTCCGTGCCAAAGAGAGCTAACAGAATGTTGTGGGCCTGCGCATATCGCATTGCATGAAGTATGCGAAGACAGTTGTCTCTCTTCCCCTCACAAACCCAGCTTGCTCACAGTCAATCAACTTAGGGATATATTCTTGGAGCCTAGAAGCCAGTATTTTCGCCCACAACTTAACATCAAAGTTTATGAGAGAAATTGGTCTGTAGCTGCTACAGCTTTTGGGGTTCTTATTTTCTTTGAAAATTAGAGTGATGTGAACGTCCTGCAGGAGAGCGTTGAACAGTTCTATTTTAAAGGTTCTGTAGTACATCATAGAAAGGCCATCAGGGCCAGGGCTTTTGCTGGGGGGACAAGAATCTAACAATTTCTCCACTTCGCCATTAGAAACTGGTATAGTTAGTGACGAAGCCTCTACCTCTTCCAGGCGGGGCAAGCTTAGTGAGTTTAGAAAAGATGAAGTATTGGCTTGTATGTCCTGTTTCTCATTCTCAGAGGTTGGGAGTTTTCTCAGGTTATATAGTTGGGAGTAATACTTCTGAAATTCCTTAGCAATATCACCGGAAGAGGTCACTTTAGGTCCCGATATGGATTTTATTGAGTTGATAAAGTTCCTAGCGCATGCCTTCTTTATCAGAGCCATCATTAATTTACTGCCCCGATTACTCTGGGCGCATACCATTTGCTTAAAAAAATAGGTGCTTTCTGTTAAACTTGGAGGGCATTAAGTTCCTTCTTTAGAGCAGTTAGATTATCAATACTATCTTTCAGTTGGGATATTTTCGCGCTACGCTCTAATTTTGCTGTCTGCGCAAGTTTATCATCAATTGCTTTTTGTTGCAGTTTTTTAACCCTAGAGCCTAGAGCTTTAAGGTGACCCCTTGTCACAGCTTTGTGGGCCTCCCAGACAATTGGGATCTCAACTTTGCCAGTATTATTGATTCGGAGGTATTCATCCAAGAGCTTTTCTTGCTGAATTTTGTCTTCTAGGGAATCAAACAGGGAAGCATTTAGACGCCATCTCCATTCCTGGGGAAGTGTCTGAAGAGAGCATAAGTCTAAATGTAAAGGAGCATGGTCTAAGAAGGTCACTAGGTCAACACGTGAGTTCTGTAGCTGAGACAGAAGAGACGAGGAGACAAATATGTAGTCCAACCTCTGGTGAGAGGTATGAACCTGGGAACAGTAAGTGTAGTCTTTAACTGAGGGATTCAGTGTCTGCCATGCGTCCACTAACCCCAGCTCCTGTAAACGGCGGTTAATTTTTCTCAGTTTGACCTGCGAGATCTGGGACTTGCCTGTTGAGGAGTCCAGAAGAGGATTGAGAGTGATAGTAAGATCCCCGCCCAGCAAGATCTGGCCCACTGCAAAATGCTGAAGTAAGTCGAGTAAGCCAGGGAACCTGATCTGTGTTTGGGGCATACAGATTTGCTGGTGTTGTCGTGGATTTCCTTTGAGGGGTCCACGGCGTAATCAATAGGAATGTTTGCATCCTTCCAAATTAATGTTAGGAGACTGTGCGCACAGCCTGAAGCAGTCACACTGACACAAGTTCAGTATGTGAAGACTTCCTCATTTCTGCTTTATTTGTTGGCGCGCAGCCTCTTTTAAAGAGTTTAACATATCTGCCCTTTTCGGGCAGGCCAAAGATTACATAGATACAACGTATTAATTGATTATTGGATAAGCGTCTTGAGATTCTTCCTTCATCCGGTCATCTGTTATTGCCCGTCACGTGGTATCAGTCCGGGGAGGGCAGGACGAGATGGGTGGTTTGTCTTAGACACCACGTGTGGATGGTCTGATATGATTGGAGGTTATAACTTGCACTTATTATTAGTATAAGGCCTCCCTCCCACGAACGGATTTACGCCGCGTAAATCTGCGGCAAAAATCTGCTGCGTTGCCCCCTGCTATTAGGTTCTATTGAACCTAATAGCACAATGCACACGATGCGTAATTCCACTGTGGAATTACGCACCGTGAAATCTCCCGTTCTCACCTGCAGCATGTTCTATTTGCTGCGGGTGTACGCGCTGACGGCTTCCATTGCAGTCAATGGAAGCCGTCCGTTCACGCTATCTCCCGCTGCAACCAGCGGAAGATAGCGTGAAAAAACGCTTCCCCGCCTACCGCCGCGCGTCATATGACGCGGCCGGCGCGTCACGTGACGCGGCCGGCCGCGTCATGTGACGCGGTGGGCGTGTCACACGACGCGACGGCGGTGGGCGGGGAAGCGTCTTCACGCTATCTTCCGCTGGTAAGTATGGGATCTCTGGGGGGCGCCGTGACGGGCTTCACTGCGTAATATTACGCGGCGGAGCCCGTCACGCTCGTGGGAAGGAGGCCTTAATTTTCCATAGCTATTTGCGTCGACTAGCACATCTGCTAAAAAGTGGTAATGTTTCAGACTGCGGTTACGGGTGTCTGACTTTACTTCTCCTAAAGTTTACCAAGAATCGGGAAATTGAGGTTCTTGCTAAATGTCAGCTTCTGTTTATATGTATAGGGTTTTAGAGAACGGAAAGTTTCATTGCATATGAGGAAGTGCATATATAAAGAATATAAGAATATATAAAAATATCTCTGAATATTTGTGTTCTAAGCAGACAGGATGGAAAAGTACTGTCATTGGTATACAGAATGCATAACATACATAAAAACAGGTCCACTGTCCACTACATATGAAATGTATGTCCATTGTCTTGAAAATCTAGATATTGCTGATATCCACTACAGTGTCACCTTGGCATTGTTGAGAGTGCCCTTTATGAGGAGCACCCAACCCTCCTCATCCTTATACTGCGCCTCACAGTTGAAGTTAATGGACCTATGAACTAAGATGGAGACCCCTTTAGATGCTGAATCTCTGCCCAGGTGAGAGATGATCAGCTTGCAGGATATCGGGCAGAACTATACAGAAAAAGTATTTTATCACTACGGATCAAAGAAATGGCACAGTAATGTGAGGGCTCTTTCCCAGGGCTATCAACTAGTCAGGCGGATAGGGGAAGCGGGTAGGGAAGAAAGGGAGGGAAGGACACAGTAGGCAGTACAAGTACACAAACAAAAATGACAGAAGACGCTCAAATCAGAATCTCAGAGTCACTAAAGGAGCCCCCTGCGAGATGGAAACTCTCCTCTATTGACAGCGAGAAAACGGAGCAATATGGAACTAAGAATTAAACTTAGAACTATACTTGAGCCTACGCTAGCAGGCACGTGTGGGACCTCTGGAACTAACAGGAGGTAAACACAGTAAGTATTTCTTACAACTTCAACTTCACATGTATGGAAGGGCAGGGCGCAGGGAAAGTCCACCATACTTGTGCTTGTCGAGAACATAAACATTTGGATACGAAGAAGACCATAAACATATGGATACAGAGACGAGGAGGAGGGGGAGATCCCCCCCCCCCCCCAGTGTGACGGGACCAATGGCAATCCATTCGGAACCGTCCGTCTCCCTCCAGCTGAGTAAAGGTCAAAGGATAAAAAGTCCAACAATGGAACCTGTAAATGACTACTCGGACCTCATCCGGGAGTACTTGATTAACTCGGATACGAATCGATACAGATCCGCTGAGGGAATTCAGGAGTCGACCCTGTGGTGTCCTTTTTGTTTCTCTTCTTTTTGCCTCTTGGCGATTTTGTATTCCCCATGGTAGTCCAGTTCTCTGGAGGTGTCAGCTTGGGGATGGCAGGAAATTCCGGGATGGGTAACGAGCTCGGAATATCTATAGGCTCTATGCCGAGAAGACTCCAGCAATCATGGAGGACCTCAGGAGTGCTGATATTGATTCTCCTTCCTTTGTGTGTTATCCCTAAGCTGAAGGGAAAAAACCATTCATAGTTTATGTTCTTTGCTTTTAGTGCACCAAGGAGCGGTCGTAGGATCCGACGTTTAGCCAAGGTGGTAGGGGACAAATCCTGAAAAATTTGGAGAGGCACGCCCGCATAGTGGAGATCATTACAGTTCCTGGCAGCACGTAAAATTGCTAACACATCAGGGAAGGAAAGAATTTTACATATCACGTCCCTCAGGGGGTCAGAAGCTGGGGGTGGTGGTCTGAGTGCCCGTGTATTCTCTCAATTATAATAGAGGCCATCTTATCCATCCCCACCAGGGAACTGAAGACTTCAGTTGCAAATTTTGGCAGGGTGTCGGCCGCCCAGGATTCTGGGAGCCCCTTGATGCGGATGCTGCATCTCCTATTGTGGTTCTCCAAGTCCTCCTGCATCAATAGGGCTCTATTTAGGCTAGTGTGTTGATCCCTGAGGACATGGGCCACTTCCATGGAGTGAGATGTGATGGAGGCAGATGAGGACTCCAGGTCCTCCACCCGGTGGCCCATGTTTTTAATCTTCTCTTTAATCAGGGAGAGGTCTGCCAGGACGGGATGCATGGCCTGTTTTAGCAAGTCTTTCATGAAGCCCCTGGAGATGGGCTCATCTTCATCTCCCTCAGAGGATGCTCCCTCCTCCCCCTGTACCTTGCTGAAACCGCTGCTTCTGTCTCTCAGCGGCGCCACGTTGGAGGCTGCATGCGGTGAGGTGCTGCTCCTCTCCTTCAAGAACCGCTGCATATCCACCTTTCCTTTTTGCGGTCTGGGGGTCCCCTGTCTCTGCTTGTCTTCACCATCTTTGGCTGAGAATAACTGCTGTAGAGGTCGATAGGAGTGCCGCTAAGATGGAGCTATCTCCTCAAGCCTCCATCCAGCTCAGCGGTTAGGCTCCACCCCTCCGAGCTAGCATAAGTTTCTGCTGTAATGTATGTCAGTTCCTGGCATGTATTATATTAAAACTGATATCCCCGTATTTGGTCAACCTCCTTAAAACTTGGCCCCACGCACTTTTAAAGAGTGGCAGAACCCAGTGTAAAAACCCAATTGTACTGATCCATGTAATTTTTTCTGCACTATTTATGCCGTAAAAACAAGGTCCACGAAATATGGCACAATTGTTTTTTTTCTTGCATTTCAGTCCACTTTTAAGTACATTACATGGTAATATCATGTTTCATGACTTGGGAATTCAGTTTCTATCATGTTACCGTTCTGCTATTATTACTGTTTGCTTTCTTCGCTAAAGTGGTTGTACCGGAATTTAAAGTTTTTCCCTATTCATAGCATGGGGGTCCAGTGTCCTCCATCCTCCTCAAGGAAGCACCGTCGCTCCATTCACTTTTAATGGGATCTGGCACCTTTGGGATGAGGTGTCTTGTTTCTACAGTATACACACTATTCTATGGGTCGGTGCGATTACCACAATATCAAATTTACATAGTTTGGGGTTTTTTTTGCTGTACTACTTGTAAAAAATAAAATATATTTGGGAAAAAAAGGACTAGTATGCAGTTACTCGAGAAAAGCGATACTCGCTCGAGTTACTGCCTTTACGGAGCGTGCTCGCTCATCTCTAGTTGTCACAGTGCAGAGGGATCAGCCCTATTCTCATCTGCACAAGGAAAGACTAGAAGCAATGGGATGAAACTGAAAGGGGGAAAACACAGATTAGATATTAGAAAAAAACTCTTTGACAGTGGGAGTGATCAATGAGTGCAACAAGTTGCCATGGGAGGTGGTGAGTACTCCTTGAATGGAAGTCTTCAAACACAGCCTGGGCAGACACCTGTCTGGGATGATTTAGTGATCCTGTATTGAGCAGCAGATTGGACCCGATGACCCTAGAGGCACCATCTTATGAGTTTAAACTGCATGTGCAATGGCATTTCCCTGCTGGTCTACACAAGATAAGCAAGGAGTGCCTATGTGAAGCAAGTGGGCCCAGTAAAGAAGGGATGACTAAGGAGACCTAAGTGCAAGCTATCAGCATCAAGTGGACCAGGAGTGCCTGGTTAGGGACTAAAAACTACTTGCTGAGGAATGAGGTGCAATGTGCCATAGAGTCTCCTCTCTGCTGATGTGCCATATGGGCCCAAGTGGAAAGGCAGGCCTAAAGAGAGAATGATCATCGGAGCAGCAGGCGTCCAAAGATCTATGTGTGGCCCAGAGAATAAGCGCCATGAGTGGAAGGAGGAGGAGTCTTTCTACTGCTCACCAAATGATGATGGCTGTTCAATGTATTAGCCTATGTTCTGATAAATACACAGGCAGTCGTTAGGCTCTGTTCACATCTATCTTGTGTTTTTCACAATCCTGTAATAATATGTGATTCTCATAATCCAAACATCTAATATGCTCGATAAACACTGAATGTGTGAAAACTTCAAAAGTAACCTAATACGGTAGTAGCCTAAGGTTCTTTATAATCACACCTGTCTGCACATAATTATGTGATCAATGCTGGATAACAACTGAATATGTAAGGAGCCAAAAGTAATATAAAAGCAGCTTTAGGCGCCGCATATCAAGTGACTTGTTTGTGATAACTTGTTCCACCAACATGGGTGATATGGCTACACCATATACAGACCATTATCATGTTATTCTCTGTTCTCCCAAATCAAAGCTGAACAATCCACCCCATAGTTTACTAAATATGGATTTCATATTAAACAGCATGCAATATACACAGAACACACAAACTGTAATAGTGGCAGGGAATAACACACGTAAAGAGGCATGCCAATTATCTGCGGTTTTCTATAAGACTTCCAGAAAGCCTATTAAACGGCTCTGGAGGGTTTGAGCTCTTTTACACGGGTTAAATTATTCCACAAGGATGCAGCGGAATTTGGCACTGCAGAAATCTACACCAAAATCTGCAAGGCTAAATGTGGATTTTTATGTGGAATTGTAGGCAGATTTAAGCCATTTTCAATTCTGCATTAAACAATCCCCATGTTAGCTGTGCCGATTTTGGTGCAGAATTTTCTGAAGAACTGTAAATTCCGCTGCATCCTGGCAGAATAATTACATCTATGTGAAAGCACACTTTTCTGGAAATCTTCCACAACATTGATCCTTTGGGAACATTTCACACGGGACAGAATTGCATTGCAGGATGCAACCAAATCCACAGTTGTGGAAGTCAACACTAAAATCCACAAATAGATTTTAATGTGGGATTTACCGTGGCTTGCAGTGCGACATGTAGCCTATTCTGTCCCGTGTGAAAGGTCCCTTTGGACCTTTGCTTAGGACAGAGGTATAATTTGTGTGAAGTTTCAGACAAGGCAAAGATTCAGGTCTGACTTGTTCTGCAGGACCATCGTTCTTCCAGTTCTTCTGGCTTCTTATTGGAATCGGAGGGTTCTCCTTTAAGGCCCATTTACACAAAATGATTATCGATCAAAATACGTTCAAACGACTGAAAATGAGCGATAATCGTTGCATGTAAATGTGGGGATTGTGTATTTTTCGTTTGAACAATGATTTTAAGGTGAACTTAAAATCCATCATGCAACTACTGGAGATAAAGCAAACATATTTATTTCACAGTAGATGACAGGCTCGTATCTCCGCAGGGAGCCTGCTGGGCTCTGCAAATAGCTCCTGGTGGCCCTTTTACATGTAAATGAAGATGATAAAGTGTTAACTCTTTATGCAAAAAGATAGCTACATTTTTTTAGTCATTTGAAAGATTATCTTTGTATGTAAATGGGCCTTTATAATGGATAGCTAGAACAATTGGACCTATTTAGCTTGGACAAAAGACTCCTCAGGCATACCTCTCAACTTTTGAACATCGAAAAGCGCACATTTTGTGGCACACGCAGTGCATTGTGGCAACATTTTTTACTATGCTAAGCCCATTTTGTGCTAAGCCACACACTTTATATCCCCTCACAGTAGTAATGTCCCTCAGTGAACCGCACTCGGTATTATCTCTAAATAATAGTCAGCTACAAGCTGTACTGTGATATTGATTAAAGTGCAGTTACCTCCAGTGATCATATTGATTGTCTTCTCTGGTTGGTGACATTAGTCAGTCTTCTCAATGTGGGTTCAAACCGCCACGACCAGCCACAACCCATCCTGCCAATATCCTGAATGAACCTGTAAGTAATCCTGGCATAGTACTTATGACCCCACTGAGATTCCTTAAAGTAATATTGCCCCCACTCTGATCCTATTTATAGTGCCGCCTTTCTGTGACCTCACTTATATTGCCCCCTTCTGTGGCCCCACCTCTAGAGCCCTCCTCTCACCAGGTCCCTCTTCTCAACCTCATTCAAATAGAAGAACTGCAGAACATCTATCTTTCTCCCTCACACAAGACTCGGCAACACACAGTAGTGGACTGTACAGACTCCTGCCCTTATGTCCTGAGTACAGTGTGTCCAGAGTAAGGGGGAGGAGTCTATAAACAGAACGCTACTGAAGTTCATGTGAGGAATAAAGATAGAATATGGAACAGTGGGTGTGTAGAGGCCCCAAAGGTTGTGCAGGGTATTTTTGGGGGTCAGTAAGTCCCTGGGACCTCTATATTCCTCTGGGGTCAGTGGAGGTGCCCTGTGGGAGAACCCCCCTCGTTTTTTCCGCTATCAGGTTTTTCTAGTCACAGTGACCGTTCTGAAGCAGGAGGGGGTGGAGTCTGGTGGTGGCAGAGTCAGGGGGCGGAGGCTAGGGATGTCAGAGTAATTTTAAGTGGGCATACGTTGTCAGTTAGGCAAAGGAGTCTACTTATTGAAGAGGAAGGAGGCCAAGAGCAGAGGAAGAAAAATTAGGGAGGAGGAGGTGACCATTGCAGGGGACAGAGAGTGGCAGGAGAAGAGGAGAGAGAAAACAGCTGACAGCTAAAGCAGAGCAGTGTCATAGGAAGCTGACAGGAGAAGAGGCAGAGAAAGAGACAGCTGACAGAAGAAACAGAGAAGTCAGAGAGTGACAGCTCAGAGAAGAAGGAGAAGAGGTACCAGAGAAAGCAGAGAAGCTGGCAGAAGTTGTGAGAGGACGTCTGTTGGTGGTCGGCAGCGGGGCTCAATAATGGCATCAGCTGAGTAGGAGATTGTAATTCAGCGGGGTGAAACTACTTATAGGTCCACTCACAGTGCAATCAGTGAATAGAAAGGAAGACTAGTGGGGTGGTGCAGTGCCTTCATCCCCTCCATACGTTCACAGTCGAGACTAGGGATCCTCCAGTTCCCCAAGGAAATTTAAGGTCTTCCCCTCTATAACATCGGGTCCTGTATACAGAGCCTTAAGGGTTGCTAATCACCCTTATTTTGTCTATGTGGCTGTCCAATTTTATCTGTATATTTCTACATATTTCTAATAATATTTTGTAAATTCAATACAAACCATTTTTTTTAATCTTTTGAATCATCTGTACTGGCATATGATTTCCTTATCAGTTCTATGTAAACTTGGTGTCTCTGGTTTACTAGAGTTGATTCTTGGTGTTATTCTCCCTTACATGTACACGTATTTCTTGGCGTCACAAATTTATTCATTCGCAATCCTTATCATATGCCTTGTGTATCTGTTAGTGGCGTCAGTGCTTGGGGCTGTATTGGGTGACAAGCACCACAGCTATAACTAATCCAATATTTTCCCTCGAGTTAACCCTACCAGATTCAGGCCATGACAGGTGTGCTACTATTACATTGAGATTTGGGAGCAAATGGAAGGGGATCAACATAGGGGAGGGCAAGATATGTCTCCTGTATCCCAGGATGGTAGAACAGCTGCTATAATTCTGGACTGTCCCAGATTTGCTATGTTTTTTCACCCAGCCCCTCCCACCACCCAAAAAAATAAATTATAAAATTTATAAAAATGAGTACATATAAAACCACAGCTTGCCATGAAACAAAACAAGTCCTAATACAGCTACATAGATGATAAAATAAAAGCAATTCTGGCTTTTGAAAAGTAGAGATGAAAAAAAAAATCAACTTTGTTAAAATCCAAAATATATGCTCTAATTGCTGCGTATAATTATAGTCTAAATAATAGTATAGAAATCTTTTTGATAAATTTATTTAGACATTTTTATTAGTGAACAGGTGAAAAAAAAAGTCCTCCATTATATTGTGATGTTGTTTTAGTGCATTTTATAGCATCGGTATCACCACATACTAACAAATATACATATTTTTTAAAAGCGAGATAATGCACATATCATTTGCGGTTTTGGTGCATTTGTTATTGAGACAACGGATGACAGGTCCACATCAGTCACCCCCGGAGGTAAACAGAAGGTGAACTTCTGTAGCAGGCTTGTAAAAAAGATGAAGAGCTCCATCTTTGCGAGTGTTTCTCCAGCACAGACTCTCCGACCTAAAAGGGGATAACAAGTAGCAGAACTCATTAATAAGCCGGAAAATGCTGTAGAACAGGACATGTAATTTAGGGCAGTATGGTGACTTGTGTGAGGCAGTCTGATCAATGACAACATTTGCTGGCCTTTGTATGTCCCCTATGAGTTTGCAAGGATTTTCTCAGGGTTGTGCATTGAAAGCTACAGTGGATCAGCAGATGGATGAGCGCTCGTTCACATCAGCATTTTCTTTTCTGTTTGTAATAGATCAGGTTTTTTTTCTAGCAGAAAAAAGCCTGCAATCTGCTCTATTTTTCCATTTAAAAAGAAATGCAGGAAAATGGAGCCAAAGCACAATGACCCCAAACACACCTCCAGACTATGTAAGGGCTTATTTATATGAGCGTAAAGCGGCCAACGTTTTCATGGCCGGCCGATATACGCTTCCATCTGAGCAGTTCCCCCTTCCCTCCCACTCACCAGCTCTCTGCATCTCTCCTCCACTCTGGTGTTTGCAATGGGAGGAGCGGGAGAGCTAAGCTCTGACCCTCCTCTCCCCCCCCCCCCCCCCGTCCTGCCCACTCCCATTGCAAACCACCAGTGAGGGGAAGGGAGGGGGTGGGGGGGGTGACAGCTGATATATGCTTGTGTAAATAAGCCCTAAAGCCTATTTCTCCTAGAAGGAGAGGAATGTGTCAGATGACAAGGCCTTCACAGTCACCCAACCTAAACCCAATTGAGATGGTTTGGGATAAGTTAGACTGCAGAGTGACAGCTCCTTCAAACGGATGCCACAACGTGGCCGAAAAGCACATGAGCAAGAGGCAGACGCAGTTACATCTCCCATTTTAATGCCAATTTAGATGTCCAGGATGTGGCGTATATACACTGCAGGCCAGAATTAGGGATGAGCGAGCACCCAAATGCTCGGGTCCTCGTTATTCGAGTCGAGCTTTTTGTAATATTCGAGAGCTCTACTCGAGTAACGAACCCCATTGACTACAATGGGAGACTCAAGCATTTTTGTATGTGGGACGCTGGGTGCTGAGCCTCTCTTTCCCTCCCTCCGTCCTTCCTGCCTGCCAGACAAAACATTTGCCATTGGCGGGCTGCGTCGCAGCGGGGAGGGGCCAAAACAGGCACGTCACAGCGGGGAGGAGCCAAAAACTGGGGCAGGGTCGAACACGGCTTGATGCTCATTCAAGTAACAAGCACCATCGAGTACGCTAATACTCAAACGAGCATCAAGCTTGGCAGAGTACGTTCGCTCAACTCAGAATAGTCAGAATACTTTCGGGCAGGGGAAAGAGTTTAGATCTGCTAAACTCCCTCCTCCTTTCCACCCCCCCCCTCTCTGCCCCTTGCTGGTAAAAGAAGGGGGCAGGACGGGATGGGAGCTACTGTGCTAATTTCCCACCTTTCCCACTCAGTTGGCATGGGGCAGAGAGGTGGAGGGAAAGGGGGAGGGAGGTTAGCGCAGTGGCTGCTGAACTCCCTCCCACCTCCCTTTTCTGGCAGCTCTTATAAACTCCCATAGGAGTCTATGGGACCGGTCAGCATATTCCGGCAAAAGATTGATCCAGACCTATCTTTTCCGGTCAGCGTAAAAGCGGCCAGACGGAATGCGCACCGTATGTGCTATCTGTTCCGTCCATCCAATTTTACCCACAAAAAAAACCCGCCCATCTGAACGAGTACATTGGAATTTAATGCTTCAGATGGTCACGATTTTTGGCCAGCATTTTATCACTGCAAAATAGCCACGATAAAACGCTTGTGTGAAGGAGCCCTGAAAATACGAAGCCAATTAATGCTCAGAACCTCTGGGAATTCCTTCAAGACTCCTGGAAAACCATTCCAGGTGACGACCTCATGAAGTTGATTGACAGAATGCCAAGAGTGTGCAAAGAATCTAAAATATAAAACATTCTGGTTTGCTTAACACTTTTTGTTTGCTATTTAATTCCATATGTATTCCTCCATTGTTTCCATATCTTCAACATGAATCTACAATGTAGAGTATAAAGGAAAAAAAAAGCAGCACATTTTTAGGAATAAAAAGTACTCTTTAGAGTACTTTTTTTTTAGCTCAGAAGCTAAAAGGAAATATTAGCAATTTGATAAATGCCATAGTCCTAACTTTTTATATTTTTCTTAAGAGTTATACAAGAATTTGCTTTTAGCACAGAAAGTTATATTTTTAAGCTCCACAATATTGGTGTACATATAATGCAGCATATCTGGTTTCTGGCAAAAAAAAGAACAAAAGCTGAAAATGCTATAGCACAGAAAAAAAAAAGCCACAAAGCTTTTTAAATCTTCACCAATCCAACAATTGACGCTCTGGCGATTTCCCCTGATCTCTGTTCCCGTGTGACCACTGCAACCCATCAGTGGCTTTAGTAGTTATTTAGAATACTACTGACATCATAGTTCCCATTGCAGAGCAATAATGCCAGTAGTGCAGCACATGACCAATGTCATACTACTGGCATTTGTCAGGTGAACTAGACCCTTTAATTGGTGTTGTATAGTTGTACAAAAGTGGCATCAATTAAGGATAAAGTAGATGGATTCTCCTCCACCTTTGGTTCCAATAGAAATCAATGGCATGATGTATTTTATTTTGTATTTCATATATAATTAATATTCCTTACCGGCAGAGAAGGGCATGAAGGCGTCTTTCTTCATGAAATTTCCATTGGCATCAAGAAAATGATTTGGGTAAAACTCTTCTGGTTTCTCAAACTGTGTCTTGTCTCTCAATACAGATGACAATAACGGGATTACATAGGTCCCCTATGTCAGTGATTCAAGAAAACTTGTCAGAGACTATAAATGAGCACGTAAAATTATCCAGAAAACATTGAAAGTGTAGTAATACTTGTCGACATACCTTAATAAAGAAGTTATCTGATCAATACTACCCCTGCCCAGATACCAAACAAGACATATGACATTGTAAAGCCAGAGCATACGGTATGGATTATTACCCAGCAGCAATGGAGAATTGTTGCAAAGAAGAATATTTTTTTAATCACCCATTCATTAGACATATATTGGGGACCACAGCTGCATGGCTTGCAAAAGGAGTTAGGCAGTTGGAATGACCATTTTAAGATAGTCCATGGCCTGCTGTACAACACCCTTATATATCCTCTATATCAGAATCTTTTTGCTGTCAGCTACCAAAAGGATGAAATTATTTTCTAGTAATTTTAACAAGTACTAGAAGTTTTAAAATGATCAAGATATATTTTTAGTGTTTTTGTAAATTTGATAAAACATGGCATTATTTTGACATTTTTTGAAAATTTTCCGGACACACAGGCAATTTTTAAACACAATTTCAAATTGAAAAAGGATTCTAAATTGCATGACCTAACTGAGACATGTAATATATCATTGGGGGTCTATTCCTTTAATGCTTTGTTGCTCCACTTTCATATTTACCTTTTCTATTTTTCCATTCACATTTTCCTTACTCAAATGCATCACATCCTCTAAACTCCCAGCAACCTCTAGGTATGTCTAATTGAAGCTTTACTGGCTATTGGTTACTTTTCTCATTTACGCAGTATTTTTGTATCTGTGCAATAGCATTAAATTTTAATTTTTTTTTTTTAAATCAAGGAATTTTTTATTGGCATTTGATTCATACAACAAGTACAAGAATTAAGTGTTAAATTCGCCATCAATATTTTACAGTGTAGCATATTACAACTTATTCCTGGGAGGGGAAAAAGGAAAGTTGCGTGGAAAAATCAGGGGAGGAGGGGACAATAGGGAATAAACTTAATCTTAACTTTAAGGTACTTTAGATCAATAACATTGTAGGTTTAAGTGCTGTTCTTATGGAATCTCTATTCTCGCCGACTCAGCGGAAATATAGGGTCTATAGTAGGGGATGAGACGGTTCGCGTCTCCCTAGGCCATTTGATGTGTTTAATGGAAGGGGGGGATTAGTACCGGACTAGTCATAGCCCATAGGCATTTTCATTGCTTGAGTCCATATTAACCAGTTTTTGCGAAACTGGGGTAGAGTGTCTCTCTGATGAGCTATCATTCTCTCATTTACACAGTTTAATGACACCATATCTTGCATTTCTTCGATAGATGGAATGTGTTTGGATCTCCAATTTCTCGCTATGAGGCCCCGCGATGAATGTAATATATGAGAAATTATTACTCTGTAGTTTCTATGTCCGTTTCCTATACCTACTAGAAGCAAGGCAAGTTCAGGTTCTAGTTTGTTTGGTATGTGCAGGAGGTTAGAGATAAAATGTGATACTTTAGTCCAGTATTGGCGTATACGGGGGCAGGACCAGAATATGTGGAGTAAAGATCAGCCTCTCCAGCAAAGAGGTGATATGTCTTTTTTCATCTGTGCCAATCTTAGTGGAGTGCAATACCATCTGGTTATAAGTTTTTGGTATTGTTCCCAGTGAGAGGCACAAGCGGAAGACTTATGGGCCCATTTAAGGGCATCGCACCACATGTTTTGAGAGAATTTCTTGTTTAAGTCTTTTTCCCAGTTAAGGAAATTTATCGTTTTCTTAAAAAATTGGATGCCAGAGAGACAAGTATAGATAGTTTTTGTTAGTTTTTTATGTGTTGCTATTTTTGCGTTTAGCAGGTCGTTGAGAGGGTCTGGGAGGGTTATGGAGGTAGCTTTATGAGCTTTTAAGTAATTGCAGATACGGAGGTATGTATAATATTCTGAGGGAGGAACTGCATATTTTTCCTGTATCTGTCGAAAGTCGAGTAAGTTGCTACCCTGGAAAAGGTCCGAAATAGTCATGGATGCTTTATGTGGCCAGTTGTGCAAGGAGAGATCAGGGACTAAGTGACTTAGAGTGCGAAGTGGGAGAGGAATTTTTGTTGTGCCTTGTTCTGCGTTTCTACCATCGCCTATTGTATGCCATGCTTTTAGGGAGGCCTTCACTGACGGGAGGAGTTGTGGGTCACTTTGTGGTTGCATTGAGTTGGCCAAGAGGAAGGCCTTCCATTTGGGAGCTCCTGTTGTGGTTGATTCAATAGTCGCCCATTTTTTGTCTGTCTCCGTATTACACCAGTGTCTGGTCTGGTCAATTAAAAAGGTTTTATGGTAATTTCGGAGGTTGGGAATACCCAGTCCTCCGAATCTCAGAGGCCTATTTAGGATAGAGAATGCCACTCTGGGTTTTGCCCCTCTCCATATAAATTTGCACATTTGCTGGTGAAATAGGGCAAGTATGGAGTCCGGGATGGGTACCGCAATAGTCCTAAAGTAGTACAAAATTCGGGGAAGTATAATCATTTTGTACAGTATCACCCTGCCCATCCAACTGGGCTCGTATGTGGAGAGGCGATCTAGTTCTTTTTGAATTGAGGTCTTCAAAGAAGGGAAGTTTGCTGATAGTAGGTCGTCAGTTGAGGGAGTTAGGGCGATTCCTAAGTAGGGGAGAGAGTTAGGGCACCACTGAAATGGGAATGAAGATTTTAGGAAGTTTTCTTCCCGCCTAGTTAGATTAATGCCCATCATTTGTGATTTGGTGGGGTTCACCTTGTAGAGGGAAACAGAGCCAAATAGTTGCAGGGTGGACATGACCTGGGGCAGTGACGTTTTTGGGTTTGTCAGAGTTAGAATCACATCGTCGGCAAAAAGGTTGATTTTATGAGAACTTGTTCCTATGGGGATGCCTTCTATTTGTGGGTTTATCCGAATTGCCTCCGCTAATGGTTCTATCAGCATTGAGAATACCAGAGGGGAAAGAGGGCACCCTTGGCGTGTGCCATTTGTAATCTGAAATGGCTCAGATAGGACCCCGTTTGATAGCACGGAGGCTGAGGGAGCGGAATAAAGAGCCAACACGGCTGACAGAATCGGCCCTGAAAGGCCAAATTTTTCTAGCGTGTGGCGCATAAATCCCCAGTGCACCCTGTCGAATGCCTTCTCCGCATCCAGAGCAAGGAGCAGAGAAGGCATTCGCGTTTGGCCAATTTTGGCGATCAGATCAATCAGTCGTCTTGTTCCATCTGGAGCCTGGCGTCCCCTTGTAAATCCTACTTGGTCGTTTTTGATAAGTTGGGGTAAAATGGGAAGAAGCCTGTTAGCGATTATTTTTGCATATAATTTGATATCTGAGTCGAGGAGAGAGATGGGGCGGAAGTTGCTTGGGGTCTCGGGGGGTTTCCCTTCCTTGGGAATGGTAACTATTGTTGCCCTTAAGTTCTCCGGGGGGATTGAGCCTGATGACATTATGTTATTAAAGAAATTGCATATATGTGGGAGTAGGGTCGGTTTAAATATTTTAAGATATTCATTGGAATATCCGTCCGGCCCTGGAGATTTACCCTTTTTAAGGGAACAGATAGTTTGGTCAATTTCTTGGGTTGTAATAGGGAGATTTAGTTGTTGAGTTTGTTTTTGTGAAAGGGATGGTAGAGAGAGTGTAGAAAGAAATGAGTTGATTGATTCCTCATTGGGCTGGGGGGAGTCATTATCTTTGTTTAGGTTGTATAGCGTTTTGTAATAGTTACTAAACTCGTCGGCAATTTCTTGTGGGCTATAGACTTTGTTTTTAGTTGTCTGGGATATTAGGAAGGGGATTCTTGCGTTTGCATTCATTGCTTTAACCTTGTTGGCCATTAATTTGCTTGCCTTGTTATGCATGTAGTAGTGTTGCATTTTGAGTCTTTTTATGTGTTTCTCGTAGTCTATTGCTAGATGGGCTTGCAGTTCTGTTCTTATTTTTTTTAGTGAGAGTAAATTTGTTGGGGAAGGGTCTGTTTTGTGAATTTCGGCTAGAGTTGATACCTTAGTTAGTAGGTCATTTGTCCTAGCGTTGCGCTGCTTGTTGTAATGGGCCGTTTGTTGGATGAGAAGGCCTCTTATGTATGCCTTGTGTGTATTCCATAGAGTGGCTGGGTTGGTGGAGGGAAGGGCGTTTAAGGCAAAGAATTCAGAAAGCAACTTTTCAGTTGTTGAGATGTTGTCTTTTAAGGACATTACATGAATGTTGTTTCTCCAAATGAAAGTATTTTTGGTTGGGGGGGACAAGCGAAGAGTCATGGTAATTGGGGCGTGGTCAGACCAGGAAATAACTCCTATCTCACACCTTTCAACCAGAGGCAAAAGCCATTTGGTTGTTAAAAACATGTCGATGCGGGAGTAGGTATTATGTCTGTGTGAGAAGAACGTAAAATCTTTTTCAGACGCATGTTTGCATCGCCACACATCGTACAGGTCCTCCTTGCGGAGCCACTGTGAGAGATAAGCGGGAGACCTGGCGCTTTTAGACGTGGAGTCCAAGTCTGGACTGTGGATGGTGTTAAAATCACCGCACAATACAAGTTTGCCTTTCGCTATTTGTGAGATCTGTTTAAGGACAGAGTTTAAGAAGGCCATTTGTGCAGTGTTGGGCGCGTACACGCTCACTATAGTGAATGTCACATTATTAATCTTGCATACTAAAGCGGCGAATCTACCTCTCTCATCTAGGACCTCTTGAACAAGCTGAAAGGCAACGGTTTTTTTGATTGCAACAAGGACTCCTGCTTTTTTCTTTGGTCTGTTTGCATAGAAAATATGAGGAAAGTCCTTGTTATTCAATCTATTAGTGTCAGATTTTTGAAAATGGGTTTCCTGGATGCAAACCACCTCTGCTTTGGATCTTTTAATTTCCTTCCACAAGAGGGATCTTTTAAAGGGGCTGTTCAGACCCCTTGCGTTAAGAGACAAAATTTTTAACGCCATTTAGATTATCAAGGGTCTGCATCGAGGGAGCCGCATCCCAGCACCAAGCAACTCCAAAACAGCGGGAAATATTAATTTTTGTCAGTGGTATACAATTCACAGGACAGCAAAAGTTAAGTACCTTGTAGGGGATAAAAAACATTAAAACATTTGTAAAGAAAAACAAAAGCATAAACGTGCAGTAGGTTGAAACTGCGCAGACTCGGGGAATATCTGCAATACATGTGACAAAACCTGTACTCAGGGTCCAGTGTTCAGCAAGTTGAGGCTTCTAGGTTGCTTCTCTCCACTCCTGCGCAATCTTGGGAGAAGAGTTGTTGTTCTTGGATTGACCTTGGTTCGGCCGTGATGAGCAAGGAATGTTCCATTCTTTCAGAAGATCCATGCCTTTATCCAGGGTAGAGATTACATGGGTTCTCCCATTTTTTACAATGATGATCTTAGTTGGAAAGCCCCATTTGTATCTTATATTGTGATTTCTTAAGACTGAGGATATGGGGTTGAGTTTCTTTCTTGCTAATACTGTGATTTGGGAGAGGTCTGCATAAAGTGAAATGTCCTGGAAAGGAGCTGGGAGCTTGGTTAATTGTCTTGAAGCTTTCATGAGTTGTTCTTTGATATGAAAGAAATGTATCCGAGCAATTGTATCTCGGGGGTAAGAGGACGGGATAGATTGGGCTCTAGGAAGTCTATGGGCCCTGTCGATAGTGAGGTCAACTGGGGAGCACTGTGGAATGACCGCTCGGATTAAGCTTTGGAGAAAGGAAATGAGCTCGGAGGTAGGAGTCGATTCTGGAATGCCTCTGAATTTGATATTGTTCCGACGATTTCTATCTTCAATATCTGCTAATTTGTTGCGCAGGGATTCCACCTCTTCTTCCAGAGAGTTATGTGAATCCACCAGTGAGTTATGGGCCGAAGCAAAGTCTCCCATTTTATGCTCTGTATGGTCCACGCAAACTCCCAGTTCTTCAACTGTCGCATTTATGCCTGCAAGGCTTATAGCAATGTCTCTTTTTATAGAGGACTGCAGAGCCAGCATTGCTTCTTTCATGAATCTTTCTGAAGCTGCATAGTTGTGAGCCGGTATGTCTTCTAGTGACATATCAGATACTGACTCTGAATCGTTAGAGTAGCGTGCACGTTGCTTTAGCGGACTGGCGCCGTTTGATTTGTTGTTTTGCAACATTTCTGGGATTGGTGGGGCTTTTTTAGTGCTCTTTTGTTGTTTGTAGGCCCTCCGGCCGCCTGGGAGGGATCGGAGGATCCTGCATGGGACCCGCCCAGAAGGCTTTTGTCTGTTTTAGTAGGGTTGTATAACGGTGGACTTTCCGTAGGGGAGGAGGGTGGGGGAGAACTTGCATCTGGGGGGCTGACTGCCCTATCCCCACAACTCCCCTGGGGTGTCAGCAGGTTGGTGGCATTTCCTGCATTGTACTGTAGGTCGTGACTTGTAATGTACAGGGCCCCTGCCTCCCTTTTGTTTAGGTTGGCTGTTGTGGTTTCTTGGTAGTCTCCCAGCAGAACAGTCTGCAGTGCTCTGCAATGTGGAGCTCCGCTGGGAGAATGGGCTGTGTGGGGTGGGGGGGACTGCCCCTTTAAATTTATGGCTGCCGCTGCCCGGTGAAGAATGCTCTCATTTGGAGCTAGCCCTGGGAGACCCCGTTCACCCACCTGCAAATTCTGGGTCTGGTCTTGATTTCCAGCGGCAGGACCGGGAAGCCGTGGAGGAGATGAGTATGTCGCCGCATCCAGAAGGTAGGGAGAGCCGCAGCGAGCGCTTCTCTCACTTACAGCACTTGCGATGTCCCGATGAGCCGTTGGCGGCTCCGCAGCCATCTCTGAAGTAGCGGCGGGCGCTCCGAGTCCCTCTTTCAGACGGGTCCCACTGTCGGCGGCAGGAGGACTCTCCGGTAAGAAATGCGACTTGACGGGATGTAAGCGCCGCGGTTCGCGGCTTGAGCGGTCGGGCAGGGACTCTTCTTTATTATTTCCCGGAGGGTCCGCGTCTGGCACAGCAGGGGAAAGCTTTCTCTTATCAGCTGGGATTGAGGGCAGGGTTTCACCTCCACTGTCCCCCTCCGTCAGAGCCGACTTGGGGGAAGAGTGTTTCTTGCTTGTTGCCGAGCGCGGGAGTCCGGAGTCGCCATCTTTGGGATCCTCTTCTCGGCTTCTCGTGGCATAGAAGTCTGTTAGCTTCTTTGGTGACAGCTTTTTTTGTCTTCTAGGCATGTTCCCTGATGTTGGACGTTCTCAGGAGAGGTTTTTGCGTGTTTTAAGCTGAATAGATGTCCAGTTTTATAGTCGCTAGACAGGTTTGGACGGGAGCTAAGTTAAGGTGCGACCAGCCAGCTCACCATCCAGGCCACGCCCCCCAATTTTTAAATTTTAAGCCTTGCACAATATGCCAAGCTAACATCTGAGTTCTTTTTTATCTAGTCATATTTCTCATTTTGTACTGAATAATCCTGCTTCAGTGTAAGCTGTAAAATCTGGACCCCCCACACTTGTATTGAACAAGCTTAGGTCATCATTAGAAATGAGCGAGCATACTCGTCCGAGCTTGATGCTCGTTCGAGTATTAGGGTGCTCGAGATGCTCGTTACTCGAGACAAGCACCACGCGGTACTCGTCTCGATTAAGCGAGCACTGACCATTGAATTCAATGGAGCCGGCAATACAGCCGGCTCCATTGAAAGGAATGGGCTGCCGGCGAGCGCAGGATGAATTTTCGGGAAGGGCTTAAAAATATAAGCCCTTCCCTGAAATTCATCCAGAAATGTGTAAAAAGTAAAAAAAAAATATACTCACCTTGTCCCGGCAGACGGAGTTCAGCCGTGGCCGGCCGGCAGTTCTCCTGAACTGCTGTGAGAAGTATTCAGCAGCCGGGGATTTAAAATCCCTGCCTGCTGAATGAACTGCCTCTAGAGATGAGCGAACGTACTCGTCCGAGCTTGATACTCGTTCGAGTATTAGCGTGTTCGAGATGCTCGTTACTCGTAACGAGTACCACGCGATGTTCGGGTTACTTTCACTTTCATCTCTGAGACGTTAGCGCGCTTTTCTGGCCAATTGAAAGACAGGGAAGGCTTTACAACTTCCCCCTGCGACGTTTAAGCCCTATACCACCCTCCTGCAGTGAGTGGCTGGCGAGATCAGGTGTCACCCGAGTATATAAATCGGCCCCTCCCGCGGCTCGCCACAGATGCATTCTGACATAGCTCAGGGAAAGTGCTATCTTGTTGGAGCTGCTATAGGGAGAGTGTTAGGAGTATTTTAGGCTTCAAGAACCCCAACGGTCCTTCTTAGGGCCACATCTAACCGTGTGCAGTACTGTGGAGGCTGCTTTTTGTAGTGTTGCACTTTTTTTTTTTTTTGGTATATCGGCCGTGCAGAGCATTGTGCCCTGCAGTAATACTCCAGGCCAGAAGTGTGGAGGCAGGGACAGAAGACATATTATTGATTGAATATAGGCAGTGGGCCTTTGCAAAAAAAATTGTGGAAAAAAATCTATTTGGGCTGCCTGTGAGTGTCCTCAGTGTTCTGGGTCTGTGCTGGGTTTAGTAGTTCTCCAAATTCATATGCAGCCAGCTAAGTGTTACAGCAGGCTTGCGCAAAATTATTTCCTGGCTCTGTCTGGGCTCTGAAATCACCACTGTATTGCAGTTCACAGTGCAACACTCTGCAGTTCTGTGACATACCCCAGGGCCAGAAGCGCTTAGGCAGGGACAGAAGACATATTATTGATTGAATATAGGCAGTGGGCCTTTGCTAAAAAATTTGTGGGAAAAAATCTATTTGGGCTGACTGTGAGTGTCCTCAGTGTTCTGGGTCTGTGCTGGGTGTAGTAGTTCTCCAAATTCATATGCAGCCAGCTAAGTGTTACAGCAGGCTTGCGCAAAATTATTTCCTGGCTCTGTCTGGGCTCTGAAATCACCACTGTATTGCAGTTCACAGTGCAACAATCTGCAGTTCTGTGACATACCCCAGGGCCAGAAGCGCTTAGGCAGGGACAGAAGACATATTATTGATTGAATATAGGCAGTGGGCCTTTGCTAAAAAATTTGTGGAAAAAAATCTATTTGGGCTGACTGTGAGTGTCCTCAGTGTTCTGGGTCTGTGCTGGGTGTAGTAGTTCTCCAAATTCATACGCAGCCAGCTAAGTGTTACAGCAGGCTTGCGCAAAATTATTTCCTGACATTCCGTAAGCGAAGTCAGCCTCCAACCACAGGCCAATAAGCGGCACATTTAATTACAGCGTTCTGTTTCTGCAATACTGGTAATACACCATGCTGAGGGGTAGGGGAAGGCCTAGAGGATGTGGAAGCGGGCGAGGACGCGGAGGCCCAAGTCAGGGTGTGGGCACAGGCCGAGCCAGTGCAGTGGCCAGGGGTAGAGGCAGGGCCAGACCGAATAATCCACCAACTGTTTTCCAAAGCGCCCCCTCGCGCAATGCCACCCTGCAGAGGTCAAGGTGCTCTACGGTGTGGCAGTTTTTCACAGAGACGCCTGACGACCGACGAACAGTGGTGTGCAACCTTTGTCGCGCCAAGATCAGCTGGGGAGGCACCACCACCAGCATGCGCAGGCATATGATGGCCAAGCACCCCACAAGGTGGGACGATGCCCGTTCACCGCCTCCGGTTTGCACCACTGCCTCTCCCCCTGTGCCCCAACCTGCCACTGAGATCCAACACCCCTTTGAGGAGACAGGCACTACCGTCTCCTGGCCTGCACCCACACCCTCACCTCCGCTGTCCTCGGCCCCATCCAGCAATGTCTCTCAGCGCAGCGTCCAGACGTCGCTAACGCCACTGTTTGAGCGCAAGCGCAAGTACGCCGCCACGCACCCGCACGCTCAAGCGTTAAATGTGCACATTGCCAAATTGATCAGCCTGGAGATGCTGCCGTATAGGCTTGTGGAAACGGAGGCTTTCAAAAGCATGATGGCGGCGGCGGCCCCGCGCTACTCGGTTCCCAGTCGCCACTACTTTTCCCGATGTGCCGTCCCAGGCCTGCACGACCACGTCTCCCGCAACATTGTACGCGCCCTCACCAACGCGGTTACTGCCAAGGTCCACTTAACAACAGACACGTGGACAAGCACAGGCGGGCAGGGCCACTATATCTCCCTGACGGCACATTGGGTGAATTTAGTGGAGGCTGGGACAGAGTCAGAGCCTGGGACCGCTCACGTCCTACCCACCCCCCGAATTGCGGGCCCCAGCTTGGTGGTGGTATCTGCGGCTTTGTATGCTTCCTCCACTAAACCACCCTCCTCCTACTCCTACGCAACCTCTGTCTCGCAATCAAGATGTGTCAGCAGCAGCACGTCGCCAGCAGTCGGTGTCGCGCGGCGTGGCAGCACAGCGGTGGGCAAGCGTCAGCAGGCCGTGCTGAAACTACTCAGCTTAGGAGAGAAGAGTCAGACGGCCCACGAACTGCTGCAGGGTCTGACAGAGCAGACCGACCACTGGCTTGCGCCGCTGAGCCTCCAACCGGGCATGGTCGTGTGTGACAACGGCCGTAACCTGGTGGCGGCTCTGCAGCTCGGCAGCCTCACGCACGTGCCATGCCTGGCCCATGTCTTTAATTTGGTGGTTCAGCGCACATTTCCGCAACTCCAAGACGGACGCTGCCACCCTGCGGACCCTGCAACATTGGTTTAATCTGCCAGTGCACCGATTGCTGTGCGACATGCCCACACAGTGGAACTCTACGCTCCACATGTTGGCCAGGCTCTATGAGCAGCGTAGAGCTATTGCGGAATACCAACTCCAACATGGGCGGCGTAGTGGGAGTCAGCCTCCTCAATTATTTACAGAAGAGTGGGCCTGGTTGGCAGCCATCTGCCAGGTCCTTGGAAACTTTGAGGAGTCTACCCAGATGCTGAGCGGGGATGCTGCAATCATTAGCGTCACCATTCCTCTGCTATGCCTCTTGAGAAGTTCCCTGCAAAGCATAAAGGCAGACGCTTTGCACTCGGAAACGGAGGCGGGGGAAGACAGTATGTCGCTGGATAGTCAGAGCACCCTCATGTCTATATCTCAGCGCGTTGAGGAGGAGGAGGAGGAGGGGGAGCATGAGGAGGAGGGGGAAGAGACAGCTTGGCCCACTGCTGAGGGTACAGATGCTGCTTGCCTGTCATCCTTTCAGCGTGTATGGCCAGAGGAGGAGGAGGAGGAGGGGGAGGAGCATGGGGAGGAGGGGGGAAGAGACAGCTTGGCCCACTGCTGAGGGTAGACATGCTGCTTGCCTGTCATCCTTTCAGCGTGTATGGCCAGAGGAGGAGGAGGAGGAGGAGGAGGAGGAGGAGGAGGATCCTGTAAGTGATCTTCCGAGTGAGGACAGCCATGTGTTGCGTACAGGTACCCTGGCACACATGGCTGACTTCATGTTAGGATGCCTTTCTCGTGACCCTCGCGTTACACGCATTCTGGCCACTACGGATTACTGGGTGTACACACTGCTCGACCCACGGTATAAGGAGAGCCTTTCCACTCTCATTCCCGAAGAGGAAAGGGGTTTGAGAATGATGCTATACCACAGGGCGCTGGTGGACAAACTGATGGTAGACTTCCCATCCGACAGCGCTAGTGGCCGAAGGCGCATTTCCGCGGCCCAGGTAGCAGGGGAGGCGCAGAGATCAGGCAGCATGTACAGCGCAGGCAGGGGACCATTATCCAAGGCCTTTGCCAGCTTTCTGGCTCCCCAGTAAGACTGTGTCACCGCTCCCCAGTCAAGGCTGAGTTGGCGGGAGCACTGTAAAAGGATGGTGAGGGAGTACGTAGCCGATCGCACGACCATCCTCGGTGACGCCTCTGCCCCCTACAACTACTGGGTGTCGAAGCTGGACACGTGGCCTGAACTCGCGCTGTATGCCCTGGAGGTGCTTGCTTGTCCTGCGGCTAGCGTCTTGTCAGAGTGTGTTTAGTGTGGCTGGGGGAATCATCACAGATAAGCGTACCCACCTGTCAACCGACAGTGCCGACAGGCTAACACTCATCAAGATGAACAAAGCCTGGATTTCCCCAGACTTCTCTTCTCCACCAGCGGACAGCAGCGATACCTAAACAATACGTAGGCTGCACCCGCGGATGGAAGCATCGTTCTCTATCACCATCCAAAACGGGGACCTTTTTGCTTCATCAATCTGTGTATAATATTCCTCCTCCTCCTCCTGCTCCTCCTCCTGAAACCTAACATAATCACGCCGAACGGGCAATTTTTCTGAGGCCCACAAGGCTCAGTCATATAATTTTTCTAAACAATTTTTATACGTTTCAATGCTCATTAAAGCGTTGAAACTTTCACCTCCACCAATTTTTATTTTTACTGGGCTGCCTCCAGGCCTAGTTACCAATTAAGCCACATTAACCAAAGCGATTAATGGGTTTCACCTGCCCTCTTGGTTGGGCATGGGCAATTTTTCTCAGGTACATTAGTACTGTTGGTACACCAATTTTTGGGGGCCCTCGCCTACAGTGTAATCCAATTAATTTTTAGCCCACCTTCATTACAGCTGAGGTTACATCAGCTGTGTTGGGCAATGCAATGGGATATATTTATGTACCGCCGGTGGGTTCCAGGGAGCCACCCATGCTGTGGGTCCACAGGGAGTTGTAACTGCATGTGTCCACTTCTAAGGAACCCCAGTCTGACTGGGGCATGCAGTGTGGGCCGAAGCCCACCTGCATTAAACATGACATTACCTCAGCTGTGATGGGCAATGCAATGGGATATATTTATGTACTGCCGGTGGCTTCCTGGCACCCACCCATGCTGTCGGTCCACAGGGACTTCACAATAGTGAGTTGTACCTGCCTGTGTCTATGAATTAAAAACCCCGGTCAGGTTGGGGCATGCAGTGTGGGCCGAAGCCCACTTGCATTTAATCTGACGTTAGCTCTGCTGTCCAGGGCACTGCAATGGGATACATTTATGTACAGCTGGTGGGTTCCAGGGAGCCACCCATGCTGTGGGTGCACACGGAATTCCCATGGCGGAGTTGTACCTGCCTGTGACTATTTATAAAAAACCGCGGTCTGACTGGGGCATGCAGACACCTTGACAGAATGAATAGTGTGTGGCACATAGGTTCCCCATTGCTATGCCCATGTGTGCAGCTCCAGATGGAGGTGGCACAGGATTGGATTTCTCATTGCTTCTGTACAGCATTGTGGACTATCGCCCCACCCCTTTTAAAGAGGGTCGCTGCCTAGCCGTGCCAACCCTCTGCAGTGTGTGCCTGCGGTTCCTCTGGCAGACGCATTTATAAATGGACATGAGGGTGGTGTGGCTATGAGGCCAGCGTGTGGCATGAGGGCAGCTGAAGGCTGCGCAGGGACACTTTGGTGTGCGCTGTGGACACTGGGTCGTGGGGGGGGGGCAGCATGCAGGCAGTGATTGTGCTTTGTTGGAGGTAGTGTGGTGCTTAGCTAAGGTATGCATTGCTAATGAGGGCTTTTCAGAAGTAAAACTTGTTGGGAGGGGGGGGCACTCTTGCCGCTATTGTGGCTTAATAGTGGGACCTGGGAACTTGAGATACAGCCCAACATGTAGCCCCTCGCCTGCCCTATCTGTTGCTGTGTCGTTCCCATCACTTTCTTGAATTGCCCAGATTTTCACAAACAAAAACCTTAGCGAGCATCGGCGATATACAAAAATGCTCGGGTCGCCCATTGACTTCAATGGGGTTCGTTATTCGAAACGAACCCTCGAGCATCGCGAAAAGTTCGTCTCGAGTAAAGAGCACCCGAGCATTTTGGTGCTCGCTCATCTCTAACTGCCTCTGATTGGTCACAGCCTCACCAATCAGAGCAAGCTCTCACTCACCCATTCATGAATTCATGAATGGGTGAGTGAGAGCTGCCTCTGATTGGTGAGGCTGTGACCAATCAGAGGCAGCTCATCAATGGGTGCGTGAGAGCTGCCTCTGATTGGTGAGGCTGTGACCAATCAGAGGCAGCTCATTCAGCAGGCGGGGATTTTAAATCCCCACCTGCTGAATACTACAGAAAGCAGTTCAGGAGAACTGCTGGCCAGATGCGACTGAACACTCCGGCTGCAGCGGAAAGGTGAGTCTACATTTTATTTTATTTTTTTACACATTTTAGGATGATTTTCAGGTAAGGGCTTATATCTTTAAGCCCTTCCCGAAAATTCATCCCGCGCTCGCCGGCAGCCCATTGCTTTCAATGGAGCCGGCTGTATTGCCGGCTCCATTTAATTCAATGGGCTAACATCGTTCTTCTCTGCCTCAGCTGTTACAGCTGTGGCAGAGGAGAACGATCTTTATGCAGACAGTGCGGGGGGGGGGGGGGGGTCTCACTCTTGCCACTATTGTGCCTTAATATTGAGACCTCGGAGCCCGAAATGCAGCCCTGCATGTTGCTCCTCGCCTGCCCTATCCATTTCTGTGTTTTTTACATGACTTTGGTGATTTGCTAAGATTTTCACAAATGAAAACCTTAGCGGAGCACCAGTCATATACAAAAATGCTCGAGTCGCCCATTGGCTTCCATGGGGTTCGTTACTCGAAACGAACTCTCGAGCATCACTGAAAGTTCGACTCGAGTAACGAGCACTCAAGCATTTTGGTGCTCGCTCATCTCTAGTCATCATAGAACGTTATGGTATTCTAGATTTGATTCACAGGGGTCCAGCCATGATACATACTGTGAGGTACTGAGGGGCGTTATAGTGGATGGTCACTACATCGCCCCTAGGTTCCGCTATTATGCCTAGTGGGGCTGGAGGAAGTTCATGTCCCGCTGTTTCAGACATGAAAAGCCAGGAGTGCAATGTAATCTCTAGCAAGTACTTGCTGGAGGTCTTTTCTTTAAAAGTATCTGGGCCGGGTTTTTTGGAATGGATGTCAGGTTGGTAGTGGGGCCATCCATTCCACTTCCTTCACTCCAGGTTGTGTGCGAGGTCAATCAGCACAGGTGCTAAGGCTGAGTCAGGATAGGTGTAGATATAAATAGCAGTGTGCACTGACACAGGGGGGGAATAAGATGGCTGCTGGACCCTGGCAGCCTGTGATACCTGCTAGAGCTGAAAACCCTGCTGTGTGGTGCATCTGCTGAGCATGACCTGTACAGGCAGGGACTGCCTGATATCCGATTGCTGGACTGTTCTTTTCTTGCCTGAAGCTAAGGCTGAATTTGTGTTGGTTTTTCTGGACTGAAATAAACGCAGGTCACGCCTGCACTTGGACTTTACCAACTCGTTTCCGTCTTTAACTGTCGCCAACCCGCACTCTACCGAGCTGTCCTCCCACAATACACAAGAAAGTAGCCAGTTCATGGCTGTGTGCAGCTAACCTCAAAGTTCATACTTGAGTCCTAAAAATACTAGGCCTCACACTTTCAATGTTCCTTGACACCCCCTTCCTTCTTACTTTTCTTTCTTATCAGTTAAGTTTTCAGTTTATCAACTAATCCGCCTATTTACCCTGCATGTGACTTGTTTTGGACTGATTATACTTAAAGGAGTAGTACCAACATATAGAACCCCTTTAGAAAGCGATCAGCTGATTGCCTGGGACCCACTGCCTGCACCACCAGCAAATGGGGGAAGTCATGGCTCCAGTTCGACAGACCAGATGCCAGCACTATTACAGGATGGCCATTGAATTGAATTGAATTGAATGGCCATTCTGTAATTACGAGGAGGATACATTGTCTGCTTGGACTAGAGCCTCTCATACAAAACCGCTCTGTGTTCCAGCCATAAAGGAGAAGCCCCACTCTATGGGATTTATTTGCCCTAATAGGGTATATGAACAGGAAATGTTATCTTGGCACAAACTCTTAATGATTGCAACATCATTCTGATTGTTCTATCCATGAACAGCTTTAGATCTAACGTTTTTAGAACTTTCTAGAAATATAAGTATAACATTCAGAAGAGCTGACAAATGTTTTGGACTAATACACTAACAAGTGACTGCTTGCTAATGAATGTTCCTTACTTATAATGAATCCTAGAATTAAAATTTTGCAACTGGCAACAATTATGTACCCTGATATAAATATCCAAAAATAATCGATTGTTCATTGTTCAGTCATTGGCTCCCATTTGGACCAAATGAGTATCGTTCACTTTCCCTCCTTTGAATGATTTTTTTCAAACAATAATGATTCCATCTAAAAGCGTCATTAACTATTTACTCAGCAACCATGTGGGCTCCCTGTTTGCTCACATGGCAGACTAATCTAGCAGGAAATCACGTCCCTTTCTGTCACAATAGATTGATAACATAATCCATCATCAAGTAACCTTTAAGACCCACTTACATGCAAAGATATTTTTTCAAACGACTAAGGATTAACACTTTATCATCTTCATTTGCATGTAAACGGGCCTCCAGGAGCTGTTTGCAGAGCCCAGCGTGTGATTAATCACACACCTAGCTGTGCACACCGCTGCATTGTTCTGCTTGCGAATGGCAGCAAATTACAATGTTATCTGACGATTCCCATGGAGATAACAGTGTGCGGTCTATTGAAAGATACTTTTTCTCACTAGCTGAACAATAGATTTTAAGTTCACCTTTAGCTGCTCTTGAATGCTCTACTGGTATAAAAATAGGTATAATCCTTTAAAATATCATAAATACTAAAAGTAAAAATATTTTTCTTACTTTTGGAAAAAAATATCCTCTGAAGGTCACATCCTTGGTTGTTTCATGAGGCAAATTCAGAGGAACAATGTCAGCAAACCTCTGGATTTCATGTATTACTGCATTGGTAAAGGGCATTTCTGTTCGGTGACTGTACATGGGCTGTGCGGATCCGATGACTCTTGCAATCTCCTCCTGGACCTTTTCTAAATTAAATAAGGAACAATAACAAAACAGGCTAAAATCAAACTTAATTTTAGTTATTTGTTAGTTTCCGTTTGGCTATGGCACTCATTTCTCTATTTTACAAACACAATGTATGGTTAATCCTATTGATGTGGATTATAGAATGGAATGAAACTGGAATTACATAGAGACCCAAACACATTCTATGCAGATAGTGTTCCCGATTGTCCTTGGAGATTATCATACTTCTTTCACAGGACATAAAAGATGTGAACCCCAATAGATGGCTAAGGTTTGGATTTTAGGTCTTGACTTTTACATAAAAAAAAAACAAAAACTACTTTTCCCAGGGTACGAAATGGAATAAAAAAATTTAAATAGTCAAAATTAGTCAACCTCTCATGTTACCTGTTCTCCAGTGCAGCTAACCCAGTCCCATCTTCTCTTGGAACAAGAAGAAATTATGTCAACTTCATTGCAGGCTTCCATGGTTATGTGTGAACGGTACAAAAGGATCCAAGGCTGAGGTCATGGGAGCAATGAACGTGATATCACTTCCTGTTTTAGTGGGGACCCAGATCTTCAAATGGGATTGTCTTTTGTTGGAAGTTTGCTTTTATATCAGAGCTTGAAAATCACGAGAGGATCTCCTGGTATTCTGATGGGCCGATGTAGCACTGGTGACATGGCTGAATCCTTGGGCAAATCCAACAATTCACCCGCTAGACTGGAGTAAGTTTTAGATGGCTAGCATGATTTTTTTAATATTATTTTAATCTTTAAAGGAATGTAGGGAGCTGCAGAAGTCAGGTTGTCACTCTTCTGGTGACTTTCTTTAAAACACATCATTATAATATATTGCACATTGTCACTTGTGCCTGTGAATTTAGCTTTACTAGATCTACTTCTCTGTTTATTATATAGCAATTTGTTGTACTCACAATGACTTACCTTGAATTTTTGGATATTTTATCATTAGTAGAAGTCCCCAGCGCAGTGTGGTAGAAGATGTCTCCATTCCTGCCGTAAACAAGTTTCTTACAACTCTTGTCAGGTTGACATTGTGGAAATACGATTGGGAGTTTCCTGCTTCCTGCAGAATAAGTTGATATAACAGTGAGCTTGTGACACCTTATGGACTATGCATATATACTGCAAGCATGTATGGCAAGCCATAAGCAAAATTTATATTTAGCCCTGGCTGTCACAGGGGCAGGATGCTAAAACCCCTTGGAAATCAGTTGTTATGGGTGTGAGACAGTGCAGGGGTGCCACATGTTTTTTCCTCGGTGGCAGCTAAAGTTTAGTATTACATTCCTTTAATTAGGAGTGGAGCATTAAGTGAGCATCTATCTTTATGGTATTCATACCTGCATACTCAGAATGGGCATTTTGTGAACCCTTCTAGAGTTGGGACAACCCCTTTACATATAGCACTGGTTATTGAGTTCTGAAGCAGTATGTACCACTAGGTCAATGACTAGACAATAAATTATAACTGTGGGTAACCATGGATTCACAAATAGACAGATCCATATGGATCCCTTACCTCTTTTTGTCTTACAAGGAAGGCATCAATGAAACTTCTCTGATCATTTTCATCCAAGTTCTTCAGATGTTCTACAAATGTCTTCGTAATAAACTCACATTGTTCTGCTACATTTTTTACAATGGTTTTGTGACTTCCAGGGAGAATCCTCAGAAATGGGAATATGTTGTACAGCTGTAAAAATAAAATGAGAAATAAAGCATCATGTGATATTGTGAAAGAAGAGTCAAATCAGAATACTTTTCTCATTGCCTGAATTTTCTAAAAATCTATACAACAAACGGAATAAAAGAAAAAAGGTAAGAAATATCTTAAAGGAGATGTCCCGCGCCGAAACGGGTTTTTTTTTTTTTAAACCCCCCCCCCGTTCGGCGCGAGACAACCCCGATGCAGGGGTTAAAAAAACCACCCGCACAGCGCTTACCTGAATCCCGGCGGTCCGGTGACTTCAATACTTACCGCTGAAGATGGCCGCCGGGATCTTCTACCTTCGTGGACCGCAGCTCTTCTGTGCGGTCCACTGCCGATTCCAGCCTCCTGATTGGCTGGAATCGGCACGTGACGGGGCGGAGCTACACGGAGCCGCTCTCTGGCACGAGCGGCTCCATAGAAGAAAGCTGAAGACCCGGACTGCGCAAGCGCGGCTAATTTGGCCATCGGAGGCCAAAAATTAGTCGGCTCCATGGAGACGAGGACGCTAGCAACGGAGCAGGTAAGTATAAAACTTTTTATAACTTCTGTATGGCTCATAATTAATGCACAATGTACATTACAAAGTGCATTATTATGGCCATGCAGAAGTGTATAGACCCACTTGCTGCCTCGGGACATCTCCTTTAAGCTATAGTTATCAGTTAAACATTTTTGACATTTTTTTGAGTCTGACATGTATGGTCACTGTTAGATACTCTGTTTAGACCAACTTCCCTCTCTCAGCATAATTCTTGCAGCGGCCAGAAAAAAAACCCTAAAAAAAAGTGTCCCTTCTGCAGAGGATGGCCGAGTGCCGTGAAAGACACTGACGCTTTGTTCTCCAAAGTTCTTTTCTAACCTTTTTAGGTGAACCCTATACCCTGATCTCCCTATTCCTGATACATACCATGATACCAAACCCTCTTCCTGAAGAACCGAAACATAATTTTGAGGATTTTTGAAAAAACGACTCTCACATCCAGAGGATGCAGGTGTATCCTGGGTCTGAAAACAATGATTTAAACCTAAAGCGCCCACGTAAACACCTACCATGACTATGAAACTTATGTCCTACAATGTCAAGAGGCTTAATTCTCCCCACAAATGGGCCTTCCTCGGGAGGGACGCACTGGCTGCTCAGGCAGAAAAGATATGTCTACAGGAGATTTTCCCACCCCAAATTCCTAACAGTTTTTATGGCAAACATGGAAAAGAAATAAGTAGGAGTTCTCATAGCAAATCAAGGACTCTATAGTCTTTAAACTTATTGAGTCTGAGATAGATAAAAAAAGAGGCAGATACATAGTGCTAATCAATGGGTTTCTTATAACAATAGTGAACCTGTATGCACCGCACACCTCTCAACTGCGTTTTCTTAACAAAGTGCTGGAGAGTTAAGCAGCTATAGGAGGGCCAACTATTATTGTGTGGAGAGTTTAATATAATCTCAGATAGAATGGTAGACACCAATAGCCGGGCAGAAACAGAATACCTACGTTAGCACCATGGTTACTGAAGGAGGAGCTCCATGTTTCATTTAGATGCATAAATGCAGGTGTGGGGGAGTACTCTTTTTATTCTATGAGGCATAGAACTTTCACCAGAATAGATATGTTCTTGGTGGGCTTCTATCTTCTGCCAAGGGTAAAATAGGCTTCAAATCGGGGCTACCTCTTGGTCGGATCACGCACCAGTCTTTCTGGCCTTTGGGCTGTCCCCTTTGGAACACATACCAAAAATCTGTTGCAATAACACCTTCTTAGTGACCGTTATAAAGAACAACTACGATTAGCCATTCAAGACTACTTTGTAAACAATGATTTACCCGACATGAACCAGTTTACAATATGAAATGCGCACAATTCGGTAATCAGGGGCATGATGATCCAACAGTGCTCCCAATATAAAAAGGAAAAAGCTAGATGCCTAAATTTCCTGCTGCTACAGGCAAAAAAAACTGGAATTGAAGGTACAAAATACCCGAGCAGATATAGCACACAGAGAATTAATGTATGCAAGACAACAATTGGAAGATCACCTGCTTATAGAACATTAAAAACAACTGAAATCTTATAAAGCTACCAATTACATGGCTAATAACAAGTTTAGCAGTTTTATGGCCCAGAGAGTAAAACAAAAAAGAATTAAATATAGAATCCCATACGTAAAAGAACAAGGATCAAACTCCGAGATTTGCAACCCAAGAGATACAGCAGCAGCTTTAAATCGGTTCTATGCAAAACTTTATAATCTAAAAGATGACCCTTTAATAGTGCAACCCAAAGAGGAAAACATAAAATAATTTTTAAATAGTATTAGTCTTCCAACAGCAAGTTAAGAACACATTTAGAATTACTTAACGCCCCAATTACTGAGCAGGAACTTTTAAAAATATTAAAAACCCTTAAAAAAACAAAGCCCCAGGCACAGACTGGTATTGAAATGCATATTATCACATTTTTGGAAAAGAACTGACCCAAAGTCTAACTAAAATTTATAATGAAGCTATGATCAGAGGGAGACTTCCAATGGAAATGCTTCAGGCCACATTAGTAGCAATTCCTAAACCAGATAAGGACCCTACCTCCCCAGCAAATTTTAGGCCCATTTCCTTGCTGAATAGTGACACAAAGATATACGCAAAAATTTTAGCCCAACGTTTATTGAAAATTGTTCCATTATTGGTTCATATCGATCAGGTAGGCTTCACCCAAGGCCGACAACCATCCGATGGAATGAGAAGGATTATAAATCTGGTGACTCAGGTGACGGACCTGCGGACGCCTTCTCTGCTTCTCACATTGGATGCGGAGAAGACATTCAACAGGATTCAGTGGGGCTACGCATTTTCAGTTCTAAAAAGATTTGGATTCATGAGATGGATTTTTAGGGCAGTTCAAGCTTTATACTCTTCCCAATCAGCGAGAGTACTAGTGAATGGAACCCTATCAAATTTTTTCCAAATCACCAACGGTACTCATCAGGGTGTCCTCTTTCACCCCTACTTTTTGTCCTGACAATGGAGCCATTTGTCAAAAGGATAAGGATGGATTTTGATATATGGGGTGTGCCTCTACTATTCAGTCAACATAAAATAGGAATATTTGAGGATGATGTGGTGTTGCTCATGACTCATCTGTTGTCCTCTCTCCGGGCAGTAACCAGAATAATAAATAAATTCGGACAAATCTCATATTACAAAATTAACTCCCACAAATCCCAATTACTAGGTCTCGACGTCCCCGGATCTCTCAAGGAGATCTTTGAAAAATAACCTAATGCACCTTCAAAGCAAAATTTTATTAATATGATCTCAGAGCAGTGCTCCTTTGAAAAATTATTTGCCCTCAGGCTGGACAGAATGTGTAGCTTTGTAGAAACTTGGCAACCTAAAACAAAAAAATAGCATCAAAAAAAGGGATAATTTAATAAAGGACAGTGAATAAAATATAAACCAGGGTTGTTCCTGCCAAGATCAGGAAGGCAAAGAGTTATTTCATGTCATAAATTGTGTGGGATTTGGAAAGATATCACTCCCCCCATCCCTCCTCCCCTCTCCCCCTATTCTCCCAAACCACTTTCTTTTAAATTTATGTTTATGTTGCAGAAGAAAAAGTTTGATGTATAGGTTTGCTATCTAAATGCAGAATGTAAACTTATTATCGTGATGTTGAACCTGTCATCTCAATAAAAATTTATTGGAATTAAGAAAGTCAACTCCTCCCAATAAAAAAAAGCCCTCATACAGCTATGTCAACGAGTTTTGTCTCTTGCAATGTGATAATGAAAATCATTTGGTCCTTGAGGCAAAAGATAGGCTGGTCTGTAAGGGGTTAAAGAAGGTTGTGCAAGTTTTGAGTAGGAGGCCGGAGCAGGCAGGCCTGTGACAGCCATGGACGAATTTCACATTGTTCAAGTTCTCCAGTTGTTGGAAGAAGGTCTACTTTGGATATGCAAATATCTGGCTGTAGAGATCAGCATTTCATCTAAATCTGTGCATACAATTCTGACAATACACCTGAAAACACATCTGGCTCGATATGAAAGAGAAGGAGAATCTTTTCTGAGATGCATGAGACATAGGTATGGAACTATGTGCCTTACTTGAAATGGCAATCTACTGAGTGGAGACATCAACCTTCGCTCCAGCCGAAGAAACTCAATCAGGTACTGAACATCATTAAGGTAATGCTTATTATTGCCTAGGACTATGAGGCGGTGATACTTTCTTAAATCGTGTTTAAATGTTACTTTGAACACTTAGTTTTACCATTCATTCTTGCAACACTGTCTTTATCTTGCATGGCATCTCAAGAGACTAGATCTACTACATAATCCACCAATCCTCCTACAGCACACTTGTCATGCGTCTGCAGCTGTCAGCCACCTATTTCAAAGATGTGGTTGGAAGGTTCTGGAGCACCCCTTACTCTCCAGACATGAGTGTGTAACTTTGGCCAGTTCTGAAAGATGAAGAAGACCTTGCCCGAATGCTGTTTCCAAACAAGGGAAGACATTGTGCTATAGGGCGCTCATGGAGGACCATTGACAACAGCGGAGATGCTGAAGGTGCCAGATGTCCTCCAGAGATCTGGAAGTGGGTTTGGGATATGACAGGGGAATATTTTGAGGGAATGTAATAAGTTTCCTTTCATACAAAAATATTCTGCTCAAATAAAAACATAAACCCAATAATTTTTATATATCAAAAGTATTCATACAAACAAAATTCAGTATAATTAAATGTACAGTATAAGGAGTCAGTGATATTACCGTAACTATTGGCATTCCCACAAGTCGAACATTCTCATTTATTAGATTCAGTAGTCTCATAAATTGGGGATCATCATAGTTCATTCGATATCCGAGTAAAATTGATACAATAATATTTGCCACTGCAGAATTCAAGAGCATCATGTTGTCAAATGGCTTTCCTGGATGAAAAATAATAAGGAGCACATTTAGTGAGATTACTTATGAGATATGATAGGTAATAAGAGTCACCGAGTCAACCAACACCAAACAGGAGAGGGATATACCTCGGTGGTCACACGGCTTGTAGGGATGTTTTGTAAATGGATGTAAGTAGGTTTACGGGGAAGTTGGAAGTTGGACCAATACTCTAATCAAGCTTCAATTAAAGTGTACCACCAATGCATGGTGTTACCCATATCTCCCACCAGACATTTACTGTAGTAATGAGAGCAGGCAACTTGAATGCCAGAAGCTTCCCCCATCTGGCAAAGCACACAGTTATCCTGATCCTAGAATGTACAACTTAGGCCGATTTCTCACGGGCGACTAAATCGTGCGATTTTCGCGTGATGCGACAGTGCTACAAATCGAATGCATATGAAGCCCATGGTTTCTGATGGGTTCCTTTACATTAGTGATGTTTTGTAGGCTGCTACATTGTGAGAAAAAAATTGTAGCATGCTCTATACAACCATCATTTGCAATGTTTTGTAGCCCATAATTCCCTAAGTTGCATATCAACGAGGTTTTCGTGCAAAGCAACTTTTCAAGTAGGAAATCCTACTGTAAAATCCCTCAAAAAAGTCCTAGCTGCATGAAAAAAAAACCTCAAAATGATTGATTAATTGAATGGCTGTGATTGGATCTTCGAGCACTGGCAATAGTCCTGCGGCGATATCGCTGTCGCCCCATGTGAGAGAGGCGTTAAGACTGCGGTGCATTTTTTCTTTTAATCAAAGCTGGGAGAGGAGGTCAAATGAGGAAAAAATATAGAATGAAGACCTCTACTTCTTGCTTTGTCTGCACAAGATGTACGGTAGTTTTGCTTCACACAGAAGCAGTTTTGATAAGGGGTTGTATTCCCCCCTAGCCACAAAAAAAATATTCTTTGTATGTCCCAGAATCCTCCTTAGAAAGATAGATCACTGGGGTCATCAGTATGACATACCTTTAAGAGAAGCTATCCTGTTATTCAAATGGACACATTCATCAGTAATTTTTTCTTCGATCGTGTTTCTTCCCATGCCAAAATCACGTAAGGTGCTTATTGTAAATCTTCTCATCATCTTCCAGTTATCACCATGTGAAAATATGAGCCCTGAAATGTATAACACAACAGAGTGTCTGTATAGATTTAATTTTGTAATATGCAATATAATTAGAATTATTTGTGCTAACGCTGGAAAGCCAAATTCAGACTCTGCTTAGTTGCATAGAATTTTCTAATTTGATTTTTAACTTTTATTTTAAAGTACAACTCCAGTACTGGAACAAATTTGTCCAGGGACCATGGTGAGGCTCACAGAAGATCCCCACTCCTCCTCCCAGCATCTGCGCTGCATACTGTGTGTGCAGGAACCCAAATGCTGGGGGAAGGAATGAGGATCTTCCAAGAGCACCGCAGCAGTATCCTGATGGGAGCATCAGAGTGAGTTAAAGCACTTGATCATGTGGTTGCTGCCCAGACAGAGGTTCAGGGGTGAGGCAGGGCACCAAGAAGGAGCAATATTACTGCTGAGGCCACTGAGAGGGGGCTTAGAACTATTGGGACTACTATGGGAAGCATTATAACAGGAGTCACTACTAGTGATGAGCGAGCATACTCGCTAAGGGCAATTGCTCGAGCGAGCATTGCCCGTAGCGAGTACCTGCCCGCTCGAGAGTAAAGGTTCGGGTGCCAAAGCGGGTGACAGGTGAGTTGCGGCAGTGTGCAGGGGGAGCGGGGGGTGGGGGTGGGGAAGAGAGGGAGAGAGAGATCTCCCCTCCGTTCCACCTCTCTCTTTTCCCCGCAGCTCCCTGCCCGCCGCCGGCAAACGAACCTTTTCACTCGAGCGGGCAGGTACTCGCTAATGGCAATGCTCGCTTGAGCAATTGCCCTTAGCGAGTATGCTCGCTCATTACTAGTCACTACTATTAGAGGGGCCACAATTACTACTGGGGCCACTGAAGGATACACTATGACTACTGGGGCCACTAAGAGGGGGCATTATTACTTCTGGGGCCACTGAAATAGCTTATGTAATATCAGCTACACTCCTAGCCACACCCCTGTACTATTACCTTAGTTGTTATTTTTTGGTGACAAAGCTGTCAACCCTATTTGCAGACTTGACCTATTGTACATTTAAATCACAAGCCACCCTGTCATAAGTGGCTGGAAATTGGTCGCCTCAGTGAAAACTCATGAAACCAAGTGTGAATATCTTACCTCTAATTGATAATGATGGGGGAAGTCAAATGTCCATCATGACTAGGTCACTTGATTAGGTCTAGTGAAAACAGAATTTAATGCCAGCCCACATTGGCGCAAATGGTGGCCATCCTAATAGCATTGTCTCATTGGCATGACAATCCATTAGACAACAGGAAATAGAATACCACCATGGCGCTTCACCATCCTCTTCATCAGTAGGCCAGTATTTTGGCTGCTATCTTTATTAGCAATGTTATCAGGATACTTTAACATACAGTATACTGCTGATATGGCAGTTCTGTAAGAGGTAACTGATAAGTGTTGTAGATAAATGTTCCATTTTTTTAACCCCCTTAATGATGCAGCTCTTACCACCCACCACCCCCATTTTCGGTTTTTCCTCCCAACTTTCAAAAGATCATAACTCTTTTATTTATCCATCAACATAGGTGTCTGAGTCCTTTTCAGCAGTGATTTTTAACCCCTTGAGCACATGGTCTATTTTGGGCTTAAGGACGCAACGATTTTTGGCGGATTTTCTTCTCCATTTATCAAAATTCATAACTTTTTTATTTTTCCGTCGACGCGGCCGTATAAGGGCTTGTTTTTTGGGTGGCGAACTGTAGTTTTTATCGGTGCCACTTTTGGGTACATAGACTATATTGTAAAACTTTTATTTTTTTATGATAGCAGGGAGAGAAAACGCATCAATTCTGCCATAGATTTTTTTTTTTACAGCGTTAATCATGCAGCATAAATGACACAATCCATTTTTTCTGCGGGTCGGTACATTTACAACGATACCAAAATTCTTACATTTTTTTCTACGTTTTTCCAATTTTCTGCAATAAAAACCCTTTTTTTGGAAATCTTTTTTTTTCTAAATCGCTGCATTCAAAGTCCTGTAACTTTTGTATTTTTTTATGTATGGGTCTCTATGAAGGCTTATTTTTTGTGAGACGAGCTGTAGTTTTTATTGGTACCATTTTGGGTTACATACGGCTTTTTTTGATCACTTTTAGGGCGCCCACCCACTGGCGATTTTTTTTTCCTTTGCGTTTTGCGTTTTTTCTCAAGAGCAACTAGAATTGAATGTGTACCTGTCCACTTGCGTTTTTTTTTTTCAGTCCGTTGCAATTTTTAACATAGGAACTGTCAGTTGCATATGTGTCCTTATTTTTCTCTTAATGCACCCATGAATGTCAATGGAAATTAACGGAAAAGGCGCGAAAAAGCCGCAAAAAACGCACCAAAAATGCGCGGAAAATGCTGCGTTTTTCACGCACGAAAATCGCAAACGCCAGTGGGTGGGCACCCTTATTGCTTTTTTTAGCGAGGCAAAATGCTAAAAATTAGCATTTTGCCTCAGTTCTTTAGCGTTTTTTTACGCTTTTTTCCGTGCACAGTCAAAAGCATGTGCAGCTTATTGTACGCATTGTTACAGATGCGACAATACCAAATATGTGGGGTTTTAATTTTTTTTTATGCTCATATATGAGAAAAAGCATAAAAACAGTTTTTTTAATTCAATTTTTTAATCTTTTTTTTTTTAAACACAATTTGTGTCCCTCTGAGGGACTTACAACACCTGATGAGCGCTGTGATAAGGCATGGCAGGGCTACTGCCCTGCCATGCCTTATCGCTTTTAAAGCGATCTCAGGCACTGGTAACACAGGACGCCAGTGTCTGGCGTCCTGTTGCCATGGCAATAAGCCGGGCTCTCTGCGATTATATCGCGAGAGCCCAGCAACTTCACAGAGGGAGTGCGCTCCCTCTGTGAACCCTTCCCATGCCGCAATCTACATAGACTGTGACTGACCGCCGGCTTCCGCTGCGGGATAGCGCGAGATCATATGTACCCTTATGTCATGGGAGGGAAGGGGTTAATGTACTGAAAAACTTCCCAGTTAAGTGAAATGGAAAAAAATGTAATTCTGACATCTATTGGCGAAGGGGGAGACTTGTTTCTATGGCAGCAATAATGCCTATCAAGCCATCCCCGTGGGGTAGCTTGATAGACTGCCTGCCCGATCACAGTATGATGTAATGCTATGGTATTACTTCATACCGCAGGAGCGATCAAAACATCCCAATTTGTTGTCCCCTCTTGGGACAAAGAAAAAAAAGAGAGTAAAAAGACTAATAACGTTTTTCGAATTATTTTTTTTAAAAAGCAGCAGAAATGCGCTTTTTTTTTTGTTCACCCTGTCGAGAAGAAAAAAAAATGCAATAAAAAAGCGATCAGAAAGTCATATATTCCAGGATTGTATCAACACACGCAGGATGTTCTGCTGAAAATGACCCCTTGCACAATATCGATGGAAAAATTAAAAAGCTATGGGTGCAGAAAATAATTTTAAAAAATTAAATATCTTTGAAAAAAATACAAGTACAGCAAAACAAAAAAAACGAATAAAGTTATCATGTCATTTTCGTTGCAGTTTGTGTGCCGTAGAAACAAGACGCACCCAAAGATGGCAGAATTTCTTTTTTTTTTCCATTTCTCTCCACTTAAAGGGGTTGTCCCGCAGCAGCAAGTGGGTCTATACACTTCTGTATGGCCATATTAATGCACTTTGTAATGTACATTGTGCATTAATTATGAGCCATACAGAAGTTATCAAAAGTTTTATACTTACCTGCTCCGTTGCTAGCGTCCTCGTTTCCATGGAGCCGTCTAATTTTCGGCGTCTAATGGCCAAATTAGACGCGCTTGCGCAGTCCGGGTCTTCTTCTTTTCTCAATGGGGCCGCTCGTGCAGGATGCCGGCTCCGTGTAGCTCCGCCCCGTCACGTGCCGATTCCAGCCAATCAGGAGGCTGGAATCGGCAATGGACCGCACAGAAGAGCTGCGGTCCACCGAGGGAGAAGATCCCGGCGGCCATCTTCAGCAGGTAAGTAAGAAGTCACCGGAGCGCGGGGATTCAGGTAAGCGCTGTGCGGTGTTCTTTTTTAACCCCTGCATCGGGGTTGTCTCACGCCGAACGGGGGGGGGGGGGGGGGTGAAAGAACAAAAACCCGTTTCGGCGCGGGACAACCCCTTTAATATCCCCGCCTGCTGAATGAGCTGCCTCTGATTGGTCACAGCCTGACCAATCAGATGCAGCTCTCACTCACACCCATTCATGAATTCATGAATGGGTGAGTGAGTGCTGCCTCTAATTGGCACAGCGCTGAGCCAATCAGAGGCAGCACTCACTCACCCATTCATGAATTCATGAATGGGTGTGAGTGAGAGCTGCCTCTGATTGGTCAGGCTGTGACCAATCAGAGGCAGCTCATTCAGCAGGCGGCGATTTTAAATCCCCGGCTGCTGAATACTGCAGAGAGCAGTTCAGGAGAATTGCCGCCGGCCGCGGCTGAACTCCGTCTGCTGGGACCGGGTGAGTACGTATATATTTTTTTGTTTTTACACATTTCTGGATGAATTTCAGGAAAGGGCTTATATTTTTAAGCCCTTCCCGAAAATTCATCCCACGCTCGCCGGCAACCCATTGCTTTCAATGGAGCCGGCTGTATTGACGGCTCCATTGAATTCAATTGGCTAACATCGTTCTTCTCTGCCACAGCTGTTACAGCTGTGGCAGAGGAGAACGATCTTTATGCTGACAGTGCGGGGGGGGGGGGGGCTTACTCTTGCCGCTATTGTGGCTTAATAGTGGGACCTGGGAACTTGAGATGCAGCCCAACATGTAGCCCCTCGCCTGCCCTATCCGTTTCTGTGTCGTACCCATCAGTTTCTTGAATTTCCCAGATTTTCACAAATGAAAACCTTAGCGAGCATCGGTGATATACAAAAATGCTCGAATCGCCCATTGACTTCAATCGGGTTCGTTACTCGAAACGAACCCTCGAGCATCGCGAGAAGTTCAACTCGAGTAACGAGCACCAGAGCATTTTGGTGCTCGCTCATCTCTAGTTATTACTCAACCTTATTTCTAGTCCTGAGACCCAGCGGAACATTTAGAGTTATTATAAATTTAAAGTCCCTAAATAGCTTTATTGAAAATCCCACTTTCAAGATGAAAACTATCAGATCTACGGTTCCGTTAATAGGGCCGGGCCACGTTATGTACACAATTGATTTAAGAGATGCCTATTATCATATATCAATACATGCCGCATCCCAAAAATATTTGAGGTTTGCAGTAAGGATGGGAGGGGATATCCTCTATTTTCAGTTTGTCTGTTTGCCGTTTGGCATTTCTTCTGCCATGAGAGTATTCACAAAGGTCATGAATGAACCGATTAGCCACTTACGTGGGAAAGGAATCAATATTATCCCCTATTTGGATGATTTTTTGTTACCAGCAAAGGATCTGAAGTCCATGCAGTCTCACTTAGACCAGACACATAGTCTCTTCCCATACTTAGGCTGGTTAGTGGACCTCCAAAAGTCTAGTTTCCTCCCCGATACTAGGAAAATTTTCCTGGGGGTACTTCTAGATTCAGTAAACAAAAGTCTCTTTTCTCCCGGAACCTAAGATATCTCACATCATAAGTTCCTTCCAGAAATTCAAAAAGAAAAAGTATGTTTCAATTAGAGAAGCGATGAAAATCCTGGGGCATATGATAGCTTGTATACCCACAGTGCCCTGGGCACAATTCCATTCCCGTGTTCTTCAACTAACTATCTTGTCAACGTGGGATAAGACTCAGGCCTCCTTAGATAAAAAATTCACAGTATTCCGGGGCGTAAGACAGTCATTAAATTGGTGGTTGTCTTCATCCAATCTTAGGAAAGGGGTAAAATGGGCACCATCCCTCTGTGTGACAGTCACCATGGATGCCAGCAAGATTGGTTGGCGGGCCCAGGTGGCAGATAGATTTCTACAAGGTTCCTGGTCAACCCACGTCAGCACCCAGTTGTCGAATTATAAAGAACTCCGGGCGATCTGGGAGGCATTAGTCCGATCAGAAGACCTTTTAAAGGGAAAACACGTAAAAGGAGTTATCTGACAATATAACTGTCATTTCTTTTATCCGCCACCAGGGAGGCACCCGGTATCCACACCTGCGGGGATTGGCGCAAAGAATTTTATCCTGGGCGGAAAACAACGTCTGGTTACTATCAGCGGTCCACCTAAAGGGGTCCCAAAACCAGATAGAAAATTTCCTAAGCCAGAAAACGCTGGACCCAGGAAATTGGGCCCTCAATATAGAGGTCTTCCACCATCTAATGAAACAGTGTGGCCAGCCACAAGTCGATCTATTTGCCAAGAGGAGAAATACAGAATGCCAAAGATTCTTTTCACTAAAATCTACAGATTATCAGATGGCATTAGACGCTCTATCTCAAGACTGGGACATGAGCTTGGCATACGCCTTCCCTCCTCTCCCGTTATTCTCTCGTCGTCTACAGAAAATACAAGCAAGCCGAAACACGGTGATTTTCGTCGCCCCAGCCTGGACAAAGAGACCTTGGTTCCAAATGCTAACCTCAATGGCAATACAATCTCCTATAACGTTGCCTCTCAGAGAGGACCTCTTATCCCAGGGTCCAGTACTCTGTCAGATAATCTAGTGGCTAAAATTGACAGCCTGGCTATTGAGAGGCAAACAATGTATACACCCATATGTCTTACCTATATCTTATTTGAATATGCCTTCCCTTATCTATATGTTAATGATGCCTTTCCTGTGTACTCAATAAAACTTGGGTGCCTGGCTCGCCAAGCTCTCACTGCCATTAACTACATTCGGATGTTGTGTCTGAGTTCTGGTTAAGGGTTAAGTCACATGTGACTCTTATATTTTATTTTACCTGATCTAGGTGTACTTCTTTAGAAATTCTTTAACAATACCCTATTAAAAAGCTGTAAGACCATAACCTCAAAGATCTATGCCAGGATCTGGGATAGATTTTATGTATGGTATAGACCAGATTGTCCAGATATGGGTAAACCAGGTTATTCAAAAATCCTAGATTTTTTCCAAGCAGGGTTAGACAAGGGACTTAGTCCCAGGACCTTGCGAGTTCAAGTAGCGGCCCTTAGCGCATTATTTGATGTTCATCTTATCGAGAACAGGTGGATCAAGAGGTTTTTCAAAGGAGCAAATAGAATAAAACCTTTTCTGAGTGATCCGGTCCCTCTTGGGACCTCAATCTCGTACTAGAGGGATTATGTGATCCCACTTTTGAGCCCAGTCATAATATTTCATTAAAGTACTTGTCTATAAAAGTCGCTTTTCTAGTCGTCATAACATCCGCTAGAAGGGTCAGGGAATTACAGGCATTATCCTGTAAGGAACCATATCTAAAAATTTTAGACAACCTAGTAATATTTAGAATCTTTCCGGATTTTCTTGCAAAGGTTGTTTCCTTTTTTTACATACAGAAGGAGATAATCCTACCTTCCTTTTGCTAAAATTATAGAAATAAAAAAAGAACAACGTCTACATAACTTAGATGTACATCGGGCCATAATATGTTATCTCCAATCCTCCCAATTGTTTTGTCAATCAGAAAAATTGTTTCTTCAATTTCAGGGTCGCTACAAGGCTTAAGCAGCATCAAAAGATACTATTGCAAGATGGATCAAACTAGCTATTCAAGAATGCTACAAAAATAGGGACCTTCCGGTTCCAGAAGGAATAAGGGCCCACTCCACTAGGGCCCTTGCCTCCTCGTGGGATGAACGCGGGGGTGTGCCAACAGATCAGATCTGCAAAGCGGCAACCTGGTCGAACATGCATACGTTTACAAAACATTATCGAGTAGATCGACACTCTAACTCAGAGCTGGCCTTATGACGAAAAGTCCTCCAGGCAGTTGCCCAACCCTAGGGTAAAGGTGATCTGGTAATACCTCCATGTGTGCTGTCAGGATGGATGCTATGGAAATACAAGAATTATTTTCTTACCGACCATTCCTTTTCCATGAGTCCATCATGACATCACATACTTTCCCACCCAGAGAAAAGCAATAAAAAAGTGAGTCAGATAAAGCTCCCTTTTTATGATGTTATATATATAACCATAATGTGTCATTAACGTATTGTTCAGCAAAGCAATGATTGAGGCCTCAGGATCCGCTGTGGTGATTTAAAAGTCACTGGAGATGGATATGGGAGGTGGCTTTAAGAAATCTCCTTCTTCCTGTCCCAGCGAACACAGGGGGAGCAACGTCCATGTGTGCTGTCATAATGGACTCATGGAAAAGGAATTATCGGTAAGAAATAATTCTTGTATTTTTGGCAATTGTGTCATTTTAAAAATATTTTTTTTTGTACAGTACATAAAGACTTTCACCACAAAATGGATACCCCCATTTGTCCTGTGTTCAGAGACGTACCCATTGTGACCCTAATCTTCTGTCTGGATGCACAACCGGGTCCAAACTGAACGGAAAATCAAAGTTGAACTGTCTTTTAACTTTTATGTGATCGCCATTATCCATTGAATAACAGTGATCACGTGATCGGAGACTGCTCACTGCGGTCCCCCGTGACATCTCCAGGCTCTCGGTTACCTTTAGTAGACAGGAGCAAGGAGATTTTAAATTTCCCATGCCCTCCTCAACTTCTGTGCTTGCGTCCGCCATTTTGGCAACGGGTGCATACGCCAAAGCTGGGGAAAGGTCGACGGATAAAGATCCGTCCATGGGACATCACCGGTGGCCTTAGTTAAGTAATTTCACCTCTCATCATGGATCAGATCTGGGACGGGAGGTGAAAATTTTGATTTTTTCCAAATTTAACGTGATCGTTGTTATCCATTGGATAACGGTGATCATGTGATGAATAACCACATACTGCGGCCCCCTGTGTGATCTCCAGGCTCTCTAATACATTTAGTAGCCAGGTGCGGGGAGATTTTAAATTACCCCTGCAATCTGTGACTTTTGCGCATGCATTCGCCATCTTGGTGACGGCGCGTGCGCAGAAGCTGGGGTAAGGTCCACAGATAAATCTGGGGGTCTTGGGTACCTAATTTCATCTCCTCTCACGGATATGATCCATGAGGGGAGATGAAACAAACTTTTTTCTTTTTTTGCTACACTTTTTAAAACTTTTTTTTTTAAACTTTCACATAATCGCTATTATCCATTGAATAGCAGCGATCATGTGACTGGGAACCGCATACAGTGACTCCCGGTGACAGCTTCCCGCTCTCGGCTACTCATACTAGCCGGGAGTTTTTCAAATTTCCCTAATGCCGGTGTCAGGTCCTGCAGGGCCAGAATGCTGCTGGACATCGCAGAGGACAGGGGTGAGTATTCTCAGCTCCCCTTACAGATCCCATCCATAAGGGGAGCTGAAACTTTAAATTTGAGTTATTTTATATTGAATTTAATGTGAACCACCGGATACCAGTGATTGCGTGACCGGGAGTGGGGTCCCGTGGCCCAGGATGACAGCTCCAGCATTTCGGCTACCTCCGGTAACTGACAGCATGGAGCTGTCACGTCCAGAGCCTGCAGGGCTTTCATTCACAGAGGATGCATGTTTTTACGTCCTCTGGGAATAAAGACCAGCAGGCCGGGACGTAAAAAGGCAATGGGCTGGTCACTAATGGGTTAAACTCATGCCTGACAGTTAAAATATGCAAGCTTATTTGCCAGTTGCGGACAACACTTCCATTACTTTTGGACTGTGTGTAGGCAACTGCTATTGCTGAGTTGAAACATTCCGGGGCACTACCATGTGTGAGGTGTGCTTGCTGATATTTGTGATTTATAACAAATTGTTACCATACCACACTCACGTTAGAGTTAAGCACACTCTTAGTCAGTTAAGTTGTCTAGCATTACTAAATAACTGGATATTGCTCATCTATTAACAGAAGCTTCTACGGCCGACTTAGGGCTTTTACACACTAGCATTTTTTTAATACTGCAATATCACAGCATTTTTTTCAATGGGACTTTCTAATGTTAAAAAAATCGCATCGCACAAAAATCGCAAGTTTGTGTTTTTGTGATTTTTATAGGATGCGATTTTAACATAAAAAACAAACGCAGCGATATCGCAGCATTAAAAAAATATACCGTATGTACTCGAGTATTAGCCGACCCGAGTATAAGCCGAATCAGTAGGTTTTACCACAAAAAACTGGTAAAACTTATTGACTCGAGTATAAGCCTAGCTATACTCGTGTATATACTAGGTAAAGTAAAAATGCAAAACTCACCTCCCAGCCAGCTTCCGTGTCCCCGGCGGTGTGGCAAGCTGCTTGAGAATTCTCACTATTGTCATCTCCCTGCTCGGCTTTGAATTCCCCCGCCGTCAGCGCTGTATAGGTAAGCTCTTTGATTGGATCGAGGGCCAACCAATTACAGCCGGCGTTCGATAAACCAATCACAGCCATTCAGTGATGTCATCCCCTGAATGGCTGTGAATGATTGAGCGCAGGCTGTGATTGGCTGGCGCTCGATCCAATCACAGCACTTACCTACACAGCGCTGACGGCGAGGGAATTCAAAGCTGAGCAGGGAGATGACAGCAGGAAGAATTCTCAAGCAGCTTGCCGCACCGCAGGGGAGAACATTCGCTCCAGGGACACAGACTCTGGCTGGGAGGTGAGTATTTCGTGTTTTTTGTTGATTTTTTTTTACCTCACTCGAGTATAAGCCGAGGAGGGCTTTTTCAGCATTAAAAAATGTGCTGAAAAACTAGGCTTATACTAGAGTATATATGGTATATATTTTTGTAAGCCTGGTGTCCTCATTGTATCCTGATTACTATGTCACCTGCCACTACCACGACACTGACAAGGATTTCGTAGAGAGTCTGTGAGTGGTCAGCTGCAGAAGGAGAGAGATAGTCAGATTGTGAGAGTGAGAGGAGGAGAGAACTGGGACTGAGAGATCGGTGTGAGTGCTGTATTGCATAGTATTAGTGTATCTTGACGCCACCAGGAAGTCCTGGTGGAGCCAAGATTCACAGGGGTGACAACCCCTGAAGCTGATAGGCTGCACAGTTGGCAGGGCTGGTGGTCCTGCCAGCCCACTAGGGAATGCTTCTTTGGAGCAGCATACAGCGGCCCCAGATGCAGCCATGCAGGTCCATCTTAAAGGCCGTTCCCCCTTCGGTGTGACAGCAGCATGCCCCCGACCCCACTTACCCTGACATGAAGGTAAGATTGCGGCCGGCAGCAGAGGCAAGGCTGCCCCTCTCCCCCCATGTCATGTTCAGCTCGCAGCGGCCAGCAGAGAGGGCACAGCGGCGGTGTTGAAAACGGTGCTAGCCGTCAGTCACACACTGAAGTTCTGCTCTGCAGGGATCTCAGAAAGCCGCTGGAGAGCCTCAGGATCATCTGCGGCGGCGCAGGCACATGCGCAGGAACAGTGCGCGGGGGATCGGCCATGACAGAGATGATAGCTGGGAGCAGGCAGCAGCCGAACTGGAGAAAACATGCCACCGCCACCCTGCACTGAGGACTCTTCTTCCGGTGTGACGGCATCCATTCGAGATCAGCATCGGGCGACCAAGTGGTGAGTCACCTGTGCAGCGTCTTCATTACTTTTAGCCGGCCTTGCTTTTTAGGCTTAGATTATGAGCTGTAAATTTGGAAGTTTTACAGCTCATAATCTAAGCACAAGTGGAAAAGAAACCCTCAGCCTAAGCCAGCAGGGCCGGCAACAAGCAATGGAGATGCTGCTAGCACCTTTCAGCCTTGGCCCAATCGGGAGCTACGGGTGTGAGAGGGGCATTCCTCCTATCAAACCCCTAGCTTCTGGTGGCGTCAAGGTACACTAATACCATATTGCATTACCCACCATAGTGTACGGTCGCTTTCTTCCACCAAAGATAGAAAAGTTGTAAGTGACTGAGTTATTTTCATTCAAGTAAAATTTGTTTGCCAAACGCAATGTGGTGTCAGAAGTTGTCTATACTGGCAACCAATATTATCCTGCGGCACCCCTGCGACTAATGATTCCAAGCAAGGTATGTAGCCATCAAGCTGAGGATGGGGAATCTGGAACTACACAAGCCAGGGGGGAAAAGCCATTACAATACTGAGTCCTCAGAGAGTCCTGCTCATCATATCCAATCCCCTCCTTGGTCTTGAGTCCCAAGAAAGCCCAACACACTGCTGTACCAAATCGGTTCCTTTCATTGATGCCAACAAAAAGAATCTGACCCAATGTTGCCTCACTACCGCACCACCCCAAGCACTTGTACTGGTTCTGTTATGGAAGTATTATGGGTAAATCTGCATTTGAACTTTTCAGTAGACAATGGGACCTGAAAATAAATCAATTGAAAAATTTCCAGATTAGTTGCTTAAATAAGAACTAGCACCAACTAAAACTGTTAGAGCCAGGACCAGACCTTGGCCTCTGACACTAGTGATCTGAAGAATTTTGGAATTGCACAGCAGGAATGATGTGATTTGTGATTAAAGGACAGAAGTGTGCAGGAGGTTAATAATTCTTGGACAGATTAGATAATGAGTGAGAGAGAGTTCAGAGGTCCATTGATTGCATAATGTCCAATATACATTTCAAAGGAGTGAGAAGTGATTTACACACATACAATAAGCCCCCATTCTAAAACATTGTTAGTTCTTGATTGGTGAAAGCATATCTTAACTCCTTGATGTGAGACCCATATCTATGGTTTCAGCCTTTCAAGGCTGAATGGATGCCGCTTTAACGATACAGTCTGCATGTATAGTCCATTGTTTACTGTAAACCAGGGGGCTGCTTTATGTTACCATATGGAATGATGGTGAGAATAGTTAACACTCTGAGGCACCTGAAAGAGGATCAAAATAGTATTTATTTACATAGTGGGGCCTCATTTGGCCCTAATGACATTGGATACTCTTCACGGCATACTTTCTACTAACATCTGATACACTTCAGCTGGTATTTCCCTCCCTCCATTCATTCTTCAAACATCTGGAGAGTTCTCACAAAGAATATGGATGCTGTTCATATTACCTGAGCTAATGTTCCAGTTTGTTCTAAAGATGATCTATAGGGTTCCGGTCAGGACTCTGTGCCGTTCCAATCGTGGAGCATCGATATCTTCAAACCAACATAAAACAGTGTTGGATTTGTGACAAGGCATGTTGTCTTGTTAGAAATATGGCTGATCATTCTTGGAGTATTGTCACATTGTCGGCAACACATTATTGTCTAGAATGTCAAGGTACACCTCCGTGTTCATGGTTCTTGTCACTACAACCAATGGACCGGGGCCATGCCATGTAAAACATCCTCAGGCCATAATGGAAACTCCACCGTACTTAAAGGGGTTGTCCCGCGCCGAAACGGGTTTTTTTTTTCAACACCCCCCCCCCCCCCCCCCCCCGTTCGGCGCGAGACAACCCCGATGCAGGGACTTAAAAAAAAAAAACAGCACAGCGCTTACCTGAATCCCCGCGCTCCGGTGACTTCTATACTTACCGGTGAAGATGGCCGCCGGGATCTTCTTCCTCCGTGGACCGCAGCTCTTCTGTGCGGTCCATTGCCGATTCCAGCCTCCTGATTGGCTGGAATCGGCACGTGACTGGGCGGAGCTACACGGAGTCGGCATCCTGCACGAGAGGCTCCATTGAAGAAAGCAGAAGACCCGGACTGCGCAAGCGCGGCTAATTTGGCCATCGGAGGCCGAACATTAGTCGGCACCATGGAGACGAGGACGCCAGCAACGGAGCAGGTAAGTATAAAACTTTTGATAACTTCTGTATGGCTCATAATTAATGCACAATGTACATTACAAAGTGCATTATTATGGCCATACAGAAGTGTATAGACCCACTTGCTGCCGCGGGACAACCCCTTTAACTGTTGGCATAACACACTCAGTCAAAAGGCATTCCCCAGGCTCCTCCACTCCCAGGTACGTTCATCTGATTTGAAGATAGAGTAGCGTGATTTGTCTCTCCATAGAATGTTCTTCCGTTGCTCACCTGTTCATTGACAACGCTCCTTGCACCATTACAGATGGGCTGATACTTTTTCTTTGGAAGAACTCGACAGACATTTGCAAGATGAATGGAGGAAAATACCAGCTGAAGTGTATCAGATGTTAGTGGAAAGTTTGCCACGGGGAGTATCCGATGTCATTAGGGCCAAAAGAGCCCCACTAAGTATCATCATATTTAAATGAGTACCACTTTTGATTTAGGTGTCCAAATAATTTTGGCAGGATCGCATATAAAAATATCTAAAACTGAAAATGGCTCTTGCTACCCATAGCAACCAATCACATTACAGCTGTCATTTTACCAGAGAGGAGCATGACATGAAAACTGTGCTGTACTTGGTTGTTGTGGCCAACAAAGACACTTTAATCAATCTCCCTCCCTTTTATAGTCTACATTATATAGTACAAGTGCTTTGATGGGTCCATAAGAAATTGTAAAAATGTTGATACCCTTTGTATAAATAAAGTATAATACCTAGAAATACTGGGAAAAATAACTTACTTAAAGGGGTTTTCCCCACTGATGACATTTATCCCCTATCCACAGGATAGGTGCTATATGTCTGCTCCTGACATCTGTGCATCCAGAGTTTCCCATGTGAAGGGAGTGGCAATGTGCATGCGTGACCACCACTCCAATCACTTCATTGGGATGGGGAAAATCAATACAATTGGGAAGATGGAACAATGCCTCTACAGCACCACCTATTGGAAGGGGGCATTCCTACAAGCCTATTAACAAGCCTTGGAACAATGACTTGGAATATAAGCCAAAAGCCCATTGTGATAGACCCCAATGGATGTCAATAGAGACACAGGCAATTTCCCCCTTCCCGCTGGAAGATGTCTTTTGGCACAGAACACAATGTAAAAAAAAGCAATTATGAACCCAGCCTTGTCATCCACCTTGGCACTCTGGGATAGACTCTCTAAAAGTTATACTATAGGAACTAGGCTTCTTCCCATGTCCAGTATGTTTGGTAGTCCAGCCTTCCCTCCTGGCATGAACAAAACTGACTTCGGATGGTGGATAACCAGAGATCTCACCAGAATAATTAACTTTGTTGATAGACTTGGATTTAGACAATTTGAGTTCTTTCGAGCTGTCCACTCTATTCTAGACTCAGAGATCTTCCGCCTTCAACAAATTAAGCATTATATTTTAAGGCCCGTTTAGATACAATGATTATTGCTCAAAAGATGTCTTCTGAGCGACTTGAGCAAAGGTTGTGTCAATTACATCGCAAGATGATCGCTCAAACGTTGTGCGATCACCTTGTGCTCTGGAGGATGCAGACAACAAGTGTGGAGGGGGGGGGGGGACTTGTTCTCTGCATCCAGTTGTTCCCCGCTGGGAGCACCCCATTGTCATACCGAGCGCTCCTGGCGGAGGATGCAGAGGACAAGTGGGGGGCCGCTTGTTCTCTGCATCCGGCTGTTCCCCGCTGGGAATGCCAGTGTGTCCCCGCTTGCCTTCTGCATCAAGCTGTTACCCGCTCTGAGCGGAGGATGCAGAAGACTAGCGGAGTGCCCACACTTGTCTTTTGCATCCAGCTACACGGAGCACCCGGCTGTTATACATGCGAGCCAGCACAGTCATCCGGCGTTCAGCACATCTGTGCATTGCAAGCGATGCAGCGGTTCCGGAAGCACAGTCACAGAAGCATGATGGTCAGCGTTGCTGACCTGCATGCTGACCTAGCTTCCGGTGGCGTCAAGATACACCAATACCGACTTATAAGACTACTTTGAGAAATTTATACAAATATGAAGATGCCTCTACAGCTGCACCTATCGGAAGATCAATGAGCTTGGCAATCTTCCCCGTCCCATACAAATGAATAGAGAGTTGGTTAGGCATGTGCATTGCTACTCTATTAACATGGGAAACTTGTGGTGTGCAGATGTTGGGATTACTGGGTGTCCTGGTGGTCATACTTCCCAGCGACCAAACATTTATTCCCTACCCTGTGGAAAGGGGAGAAATGTGACATTGGGAAAACTCCTTTAATGGGATGGTACATACAATAAGTTGCATTATTATTCTCTGGTCATGCTTTTTTTTCATTAATTATTTTTTAATCAGAGTTTAAAGAGGAAAATTGCACAACACATAAAAAATGCAGGTCTTATACTTACATATTTATTTGTATTGCTAACTTACCCAGTCCCTTGTCCATATCGTGAAATATTTTGACCCGTGCCCTCTCCCCAAACTCTTCAGCATGGTTAACAAGTGCATCTCTCACAGTCTCATATCCCGCAAGGACCACCATTCTTTTCATTCCCATGTGGAAAGTAAACACTGGGCCATATTTTTCTGCAAGCTTAAATGCAAAACGTTGAATACAAATACAGCAACCATAAAATTCACATATAAAAAAAGACATATCCGGCACCAGTGGTCCACGGGATAAAAGCAAGCATTTATTCCAACAATATGTTAAAACAACTTACATAATGAGACAAGCCAACACTGGCAAGATAGTTCCCGCATATGAAGGGAGCAGCATCAGGGGCAGGGCTAGAGTTTATAGCCCCAAGGCTAATTTTTGGATCAGGCCCCCACTACTGCCAGTATGCTACTTGGATGTGCAAATCCCATTAATTTCTATAGGACTGCAGAAGATAAGCTGATTACAGCATTTGGCAATCTCTGACAGTGTCATAGAAATGAATGGAGCGACAGCGCATATGCTCAACCACCGCTCCATTCATATGAGGGAAATGGGACGCTTACTGATCATGCAAACAGGAATCCCATTTTCATTTGTATGAATGGATCAGTACTTGATCTCTACGAGACTGACGGAGATTGACAAACACTGTACTTTGCTTCTCTTTGGTGGTCTTATAGAGATTAATAAGACCTGCAGATACAAGCAAAATGGTGGGGGGAACAATTATAATATTTGCTCTGGGGCCTCTTAGAAGTGTTGTTATGCCTCTGGCCACCACTCCCTTCACGTAGGGGGACATGGGAGCACTATTCTCATGATTAGTGGGGTCCGGATGGTCTGACTCTCACTAATTAGACACGTATACTCTACCCTGAGCTAGCATTGGTCTGGCTTCTGAATCCTCTGGTGATAGTAGCTGATTGCTGAAATTTCACCCTATCAAAAGGTATAGAGGACCATGTAATGGAGCAACCACACTGGAGCATATACAAGAATTAGCTTACTTCCTTGCATTTGGCCAGCAGAGTGGCAGCAGAAATTTTGCTTCTATTGTGAAAAGGCCAAATCCATAGACCTAGTGGTATCACACATCCCTCTGGCCCATGCACATGTTTGAGCCTTTTAAAGGGTTGTCTGGAATAAATTATTGATGGCCTATCCTATGGATAAGTCATCAATAGTAGATTGGCAGGAGTCTGCAGCCCAGACTCCCTGCTGGTCAGCTAATTGTGTTTGTGTATTGAGCTGATTCCTGCTGTGGCCAGGCTTGGTATTGCAGGCAAAGTTCTCATTCATTTATACAGTTTACAACTGGTTAACCCCTTTAACAATGAATAGATTTTCTGGAATTCTAATGGGCCAGCTCTACTCCATATCTACTGCATTTATATACCTTCTTTACATCTCGGACTGGCATTAATATAAATGTACACTAAAAGGGTTGTACCAGAATATCAAGTTACCCCCATCCTGGGGGATAATTTGCTGATTGGTGTGGGGCTCAGTTCTCAGACCCCTGCTGATCTCAAGAACAAGGGTCCTGTATCCCCCATCCTCACTGCAGGGTTATGGTACCCCTCTCCCACTGAGGAGGAGACTAAATGGAGTGCCGATTGCACAAGTGTACCTGTGCTCTATTCACCTTCAATTGGACTGTTGAGCACACAAGCACCCATTTTGGTATTTCCATCACTCCCTCTGAAATGAATAAAGAGCTGACCACTCATGCTCAGCCAGTGTTCCATTAAGGCTTCTTTCACACTAGCGCATATCGGCCCGCCGTTTTCACAGCCGGCCCATATATGCTACATTAATAGTAAAAAATCTCGTGAACGGGCGCACAAATCAAACGTTTGTGCGCCCGTTCATATGGCCCGGTGAGGCCGGCGTAAATGTGCCGGCCTCACCAGGCCATCTCCCATTTCCCCTCCCTCCCCATTGTAGGCTCACCTGTCTTCCTCCCCGCTCATTCTGTGCAATGGGAGGGGGTGGAGCAGGGGTGGAGCTAAGCACGCTTGGCCCCACGCCCATTCCGCCCGCTAACTTTGCACAGAATTACTGGGGAGGAAGACAGGTAAGCCTGCACAGGGGGAAGAGAATGGAAGGAGGGAGTTTAGCAGCCACGCTGCTAAACTCCCTCCCACTTATGGCCACTGCCATGGGCTCCCATAGGAGCCTATGCAGCGGCCGACATATTTTGGCCCAAAACAGTTCCAGAACTATGTTTTGGGTCTGACGTAAAAACGCCCAGCGCTATGTTGGCTTGGCCGGGCATTTTTACGTCTCACAAATATGCCCATGTGATCTAATGCATTGGAATCCAATGCATCAGATCATAGCACATATCGGCTGGCCGTGAAAACGCTGACCGATATGCGCTCATGTGAAAGAAGCCTAAGGGCGCCCACCCACTGGCGATTTTTTTTTTCTTTGCGTTTTGCGTTTTTTCTCAAGAGCAATTAGAATTGAATGTACTCCTGTCCACTGGCGTTTTTTTTTGCGTTGCGTTGCGATTTTTAACATAGGAACTGTCAGTTGCATATGTGTCCTTATTTTTCTCCTAATGCACCCATGAATGTCATTGGAAATGAATGGAAAAGGCGCGAAAAAGCCGCGAAAACGCTGCGTTTTTCACGCACGAAAATCGCAAACGCCAGTGGGTGGGCGCCCTAAGAGTGATATAACTGCAGAGGTAGAAGCAACCCCTGTGGAGACAGCAGAGCAGGACACAGGAATCCTGTTCTCCAGATTGATGGAGGTTTTGGCGGTGAGACTAACACTGATCAACACGTTATTCTCTATCCTGTGGGTAGGGGATAACGTGATATTCTGTGCAAACCCTTTAATAAATAAGACTAGTATGGAGTCTGCAAGATCTTCATGAAAGCACTTTTTTGACCCCAGAATACATTACAAGAGCTAGCATTTGCTCTGTTTATCTGTATATTTATAGTAATACCCAAAGAGTTAGGGTGAATACCCACTTGTGTTTTGCTTCCGCATTTTTTTCATGCAATATCGCTGCGTTTTTTTAATGCGATTGTCAATGGGACTTTCTAATGTTGAAAACCCATCGCAAGTTGGTGCTTTGCAATTTTTTTGTGATGCGTTTTTAACATTAGAAAGTCCCATTGACAATCCCCTTAAAAGAACACAGCAATATCATGTGAAAAAAAACGTGCAAGAAAAACGCAAGTGGGTAGTCACCCTTAACACTTCCCGGTACGTCATGGGAGGCGGGTACTTCACGCAAAATGACGTACCGGTATGTCATCGGGATAGCGCAAGATCATGACTGACCTTGCGCTATCCCGCAGCGGGAGCCGGCTGTCAGTCACAGCCGGCGTCCCGCTGCAACAGCGGGGGGTGGGGGGGGCATCTGAGAGGCACCCCTCGCTGTTAACCTCTTCCATGCCGCGATCTAAATAGATCGCGGCAGGGAAAGAGTTCACAGAGGGAGTGCGCTCCCTCTGTGTCTCCGGCCGCCTCTCGCGATGTTATCGGGAGAGCCCGGTCTGTCGCCATGGCAACAGAACGCCAGACACTGGCGTCCTGTACTGCCAATGCCTATGATCGCTGTATAAGCGATAAGGCATGGCAGAGCAGTAGCTCTGCCATGCCTTATCACAGCGATCATAGGTACAGTGTTGCAAGTCCCTCAGAGGGACTCAAATTGTGTAAAAAAAAAAGAAAAGAAAAATGTAAAAAAAAGAAAAATGTTAAAAAAAAATGTAAAAAAAACCTTTTTTTGTGCTTTTTTAATATTAGCATAAAAAAGGTAAAAAAAAATTTAAACCCCACATATTTGGTATTGACACGTCCGTAACGACGTGTGCAAAAAGCTGAACATGATTTTTATTTTGTATGGCAAAAAGCGTTAAAAAAAACGTCAAAAAACAGAGGCAACATGCTAATTTTTAGCATTTTGCCTCCCAAAAAATTCAATAAAAGTGATCAAAAAAGCCATACATACCCCAAAATGGTACAAATAAAAACTACAGCTCGTCTCGCAAAAAATAAGCCTTTATAGAGCTCCGTACATAGAAAAATAAAAAAGTTACAGGACTTTGAATGCAGCTAAAGAGAAAAAAAAAGATTTCCAAAAAAAAAGGGGTTTTATTGCAAAAAAGTGTGAAAACCTAAAAAAATATAAGAATTTTGGTATCGTTGTAACCATATCGACCCGCAGAAAAAATGTAGTGTGTCATTAATGCTGCATGATTAACGCTGTAAAAAAAAAATAAAAAAATCTATGGCACATTTGAGTCGTTTTCTCTCCCTGTTATCATAAAAAAAATAATGAAAGTTTTACAATATAGTCTATGTACCCAAAAATGATGCCGATAAAAACTACAGCTCGCCACGCAAAAAACAAGCCCTCATACGGCCGCGTCGACGGAAAAATAAAAAAGTTATGACTTTTGAAAAATGGAGATGGAAAAATACCAAAAATCACTTGGTCCTCAACGCCAAAATAGGCCGTGTCATTAAGGGGATTGTACAGAATAAGAAAAACAGCAGTTTTTTTTTTTCAAAAAAAACAGTGCTACGCTTGTTCACAGGCTGTGTGTGGTATTGCAGCTCAGCACCATTCACTTCAATGAAGCTTAACTGTAACTCCAAAGCCCCTGAACATAAGACATTTCTAAGACATTACACAAGAAAGGTCTCTGTATTTCATAGGTTCTTTAAGATATAGCCTCTTCTTACCGCTAGATAAGTCATTTGGGGCTTCTTTAAATCCAGTATATGTAAATTCCCAATCAGCGGCCAATGTCTGGGTCCAGGAGGAAAATCTGCTGTCTTGTTTTTATTCCAACTCTTCAGAACATTCAGAATATATAAAAGAGTCAAAAGCAACACAAAGTAAGAAACTAAAGAGAACTGTAACTCCATGGCTGTGACCAGAGCTCATACAAGTGGCTGAGTCTAGTATATAAATGCAGGGTGCATTCCTTACTAACTCCACCTATGTCTTAGTCACATATTAAAGGGTACCTGTCAACTGGAACAGGCTGTCCAAAATGTAGGTATCATGTTCTGGAGCAGGAGGAGCTGAGCAGATTGTGTGACTTGTGTTTTATTCATTTATATCTCTGCTCATTCTGAACTAAACAGTACATTGGGCGGAGATATCAGTGTAGTATAGCTTGAGGCTGCTCAATCAACCTGCACCTGAACATTTTTGCTCCCCTACATAGCAAGCTAGCTTACTGCATGCCTTCAGGTCAAATAGCGATTGAGCATATCCTGTAGTACAGTGTTCCCCAACTCCAGTCCTCTGGGACCGACAACAGGCCATGTTTTCAGGATTTCCTCAGTATTACACAGGTGATGTAATTATTGTCGTTGCCTTAGACATTGCACAGGTGCTCTTACTATAGGATATCCTGAAAACACGACCTGTTGGGGGTCCCTGAGGACTGGAATTGGGGACCCCTGCTGTAGTATATATCCTGTATCTGGCCTCTGTGAGTTATGTCTCTGAGCATTTTTTCTCACCTCTGTGATTTTATGTAGTTAACTGTGACATAGCGTAGGTTCTGGTGTACGCGCGGTGGCCTTGCCGTTGGCGCACCAGCTTACGTGTTTTGGGCCTAAAATGCTAACTAACACCTACATTTGTCAGTGTGTGTTTTTTATGCATGTGGTTTGCTATAGATGCTGGAGGAGTCCAGGCTGGCATGCCTGTGTAGCACACTTTTTTTAATGCAGGGCAATCCACTGCTTTGTCAGTGCTGGTTGTACCCCTGTATGTGCTGCACACATATCTCTGGCAGTCATCCTGGTATCAGCTCATATAGTGCGGGCTGGGTCTGTTGGCAGTCACCGCTCCCCCGCCTGGGTTGACTTGAGTGGCTGCTCAATCAGTCTGCACATGAACACTTTTGCTCCTTTATATAGCAATCTGGCTTGCTGCATGCTATCAGGACAAATGGCGATTGAGCATTTCCTGTAGTATATATCCTGTATCTGGCTGCTTTTTCTGTGAGTTTTGTTGTTGAGTATTTTTTCCTCACCGCTGTGATTTTATTTGTTAGTCATGGTTTATGTCTGTATTCCGTCCTACACCTTTTCCACATGTTCACTGGTTGTTGGACGCCTAGTTCATGTTTATTTGTCCTACCTGTCCGGGGTGGGCATATACCCAAGAATTATCCTGCTCCATTCGTCCGTTGTTAGGCGGATGTAAGAGTCTTGTTTGTCTGTCTGTTCCTGCGTCTAGCCACCTATAAAGCAAGCTGACACATCTGTCCTGACTGCATTAGTGCCAGGTGATCCAGAGTCTAGTTGGTAGTCCAGGACGAACGTAACACAAGGGTTGAATGCTATGTACCACATAGTATTTCAGTGTAAAGTTAAAGTAATTATCACCCGCCTATGAAGTTTATGATACAGTATGTGCCGCCTCTGCCTATCACCACTGCACCATACACAAAACCATCACCTGCTTCATATAGACAACGGAGTCAGGGCATCTCTGGAACGGTAAATCTTATGAGCTGTTCTTGGCATGCAAGAGGTATGTAAATAGCTATCTCATCATGATGACGACTATGGTGACAGTGTAGAGAGAGGGCAAATGAGAAGATCGAACAATGTTTCTACAAGGCCACCTATTAGAAAACAGCATTCCTGAAGGTCAATGTCTGACCTTTTAAGAGGCCTTATAACAATGACTGGAAATATAAGCAAAAACCGTCTCCAGAAGGAAAAGATAACCGTGCACGTTAAAGTCTGACATTGACTAACAGGAATGCTGCGTTCTAATAGGCAGTGCTATAGAGTTATTGTTCCATCTTCCCATTTGCACAAATTTCCCAGATGAGCATGCATAGACTTAGAAGTCTCCTTGAACCTTCTAGAATCTCTGCTTATGTAGAGATTGAGGCAGAATTATGCTATTTGCATAGCAAGCCAGTGATCACGGTAATCTATGCTACATCTTTATTGAAAGCAGTTCAAGGAAGAACAACTCCTAAACCAGCAATAGGGTGGTAGGAGCACAATGATATGTATGGGGTGAAGGCTAGTCCATCTGGTTTGATCCCACAGAAGAGTTATTGTAGTACAAATTGCTAATGAAGTTTCTGCTGGCTTTGATAGAAAGGTGTCAGGTCACACAGGACATCACAACTTGCTGCGTATGGGGCTAGATAGCTGCAGCCTGGTCAGAGTATCCATGATGACCCCTGTCTACCATGAAAACATCTACAATGGACATGTGAACATCACAACTCAACTATGAATCAATGGAAGAGGGCAGCCTGGTCTAAGGAATCACATTTACGTCATGTAGACTGCATATGCATCACTAACCTGAGGAAGAGATGGCAAGAAAAAACATTATGGGAAGTAGACAAGCAGGTGGAGGCATTGTGTTGCTCTGTTTGAAAACCCTGTGTCCTGACATTCATGTGGCTGTGAGACAGTAGAGGCGCTCATTGCTTCCTGGAAGTCATATAAGTGGCGCTATGCTCCGAGTGCCAGGAAGAAGGACTAAGTCTGGCCCGCTCAGTGACGTGTGAGTGATGCAACTAGCATCTCACTGCCCAAGGGACCACTAACGCATTAGCAATGATGACCATATAGGTGAGGGTGGCAATATTTAACAGTGTTGGGAAGGCACCGTCTGATTAGTTTGAACAGTATGTGCTACTGTATTCCCCTGGCTGGTCTGCACAAAACTAGTAGGGAGTAATTATGTGATGCAAGTGGGCCTAGTAAAGAACAGAGACCCAATAGCAAACCAGGAAGGTTAAGTGGACCAGAAGCCCCAGGTGTCTCTTGCTAAGGACAAGATGCAGGGAGATAAGGTGCAGGGGACACAGAGTGCCCCCTGCTGATGTGGCATGTGGGCTGAAGTGGAAAGATCAGGCCTAAAATAAGAACGATTGGCTGTAGACAGCCACAGAGTGTGTGTGTGTCCGTGTGTGTGTCCCATAGAACAGGTGTTCCTATGCAGTGGGAGAGGGAGTCTACCTTCCATTAGGCAAGTGATGATGGCTGACCAATACAGATATAGCAAATGTTAACTTATCATTTTGTAAGTTATGATAACTTGATTAATTTTAATACATTGTAGTGAATAGGCAGTTATTAGACACCTTGTGTTTTTATAATCCTGTAATTATTTTCTCTTAATCCAATATGCTGGATAAGAACTGAATATGTAAGGAGCCACAAGTAATATAATAGCAGCTTTAGGCATAGTATATCCAGTGACTTGTTTGTGATAACTTGTTCCATCGGTTTGGGTGATGTGGCAACACCATATACAGACCATTATCATGTTATACTCTGTTCTCACAAAATCAAAGCTGCACAATCCTTTCCATAGTTTGCTAAATACTGGATTTCATATTAACCCCTTAGTGCTGAAGCCTGTTTGAGACTTAATGGCGAACTAATTTTTCAGTTTTTTTCATTGTCTCGTTCTAGGAGCCATAACTTTTTAATTTTCCTGTCAAAGTAGCCATATGAGGGCTTGTATTTTGCGAGACAAGTTATATTTTTTAATGTCATTATTTTTGGGTGCATATAATATATTGTATAACTTTTATTAAAAAAAAATTAGTGGGGATTTGGGGTAAAAAAAGAAATTCTGTCATTTGTTTTTTTGATTTCATATTTCTAGCATTCAGCATTTAAAATAAATAATGTAATACCATGACTCTCAGGGTCATCATGATTCGGTTGATGCCAAGTTTATGAAGTTTTTTTTATGTTTTGCTATTCTTGTACACAAAAAACCCACTTTTTTTTTAAAGATTTGCTTTTGTTTCGCCGCATTCCCAAAGCCATCGTTTTTTGGGGGGGGAGGGTTTTCCCATTGCTGGAGCTCTATGAAAGCTTTTTTTTTTCTGCAGGATGAACTCTAGTCTCCATTTATCCAAGTTTTTGGAACATATAACATTGGTATTGCTTTTTATTCTATTTTTTCTAGAGGCAAGATTAAAAAAAAAAGACAGAAATCCAGATTTTGTCAATTATTTTTAACGGCGTTTACCATTCAGCATGAATAATATCTTAAATTAGTTCCACAGGCCAGTATGATTATGTCAATACCAAATTCATACTGTTTTTTTTCCCGCAACTTTTTCACACTTTTAGGGATAGGTCATCAATAGAGATGAGCGAGCGTACTCAGAAAAGCACTACTCGCTCGAGTAATTTGCTTTATCCGAGTATCGCTGTGCTCGTCCCTGAAGATTCGGGTGCCGCTGCGGCTGACAGGTGAGTCGCAGCCTGGAGCAGGGGAGAGCGGGCGGGAGAGAGGGAGAGAGAGATCTCCCCTCCGTTCCTCCCCGCTCTCCCCTGCAGCTCCCCGCTCCGTGCCGGCACCCGAATCTTCAGGGACGAGCACAGCGATACTCGGATAAAGCAAATTACTCGAGCGAGTAGTGCTTTTCCGAGTACGCTCGCTCATCTCTAGTCATCAATAGTATTCACCTTGGAAAACCCTTTTAAGTGATATTCTTTCTGTAGAGTTCTTAAGAGCCATCATGGCTGTGAAAAGACCCTTATGGTTCATCAATTCAGGTGACCTTATGAACACAAGGATATACAGTACATGTACCGTAGCAGTGCTGAGTGTGTCATGTAACTATTTTATACACTACATCATAATAAGTCACCAAGTCAGTAGTTGTAACAAATTTTGCGTTTACTGAAGATTATGCAGTAAAAAATACAGCAGAGAAACATAACCTTCAAATGCAGAAATTATATATAGACTCATATACACTTTGGCTACAAATGGAATTGAATAGTCTTATACTAGCAAAATTAAGATATGGCAATAGCTTCTAGTAACATTCGGTTAGGTGAATAATCAAAGCATCAGTTGCTTCTTACACCAGGTGCCCCTGTTCTGTTGGAGTCCCACAGACTTTTAGCACTACTGGAACCTCTAGTATCAGGCCAGTCTTTTTCTTGAGTTGGTGCTCCAATTCACGGCTTTCTCTGCATTTATGTCACCACTCCAGTTAGTGGCCAGCTTCCTCTTTGCAATGTGTTTCTGGAACTCCTCCCAAAATACCATAGGTGATCATTGGTCACTGATTAATTCCTTCACACCCAGCTCTTTCAGCACCTGAACGCCTCCACTCAAAACATACTCTATCACTAAACAACACCTCCATTTCCTATGCCATTGTCCTGCCACTCTGACCAGGACTACCAAGACTCTGGTATCTTCTACTATGTCAGTAAGCATTGCATCTTTCTGACAATGAGGGTGATCAATGAGTGGAACAGGTTGCCATGGAAGGTGGTGAGTTCTGCATCAATGGAAGTCTTTAAACAAAGCTTGGACAGACCTCTGTCTGGGATGATTTAGTGATGCTGCACTGAGTAGGGGGTTGGACCCAATGACCCTGGAGGTCCCTTTCAACTCTACCAGTCTATGATTCTATGTCTATACCATCTTTCATTGAAAACCTAATCCCTGTGTGATGCTCATTCCTGCCTGGAGCGGCAGTGCTCAAGATCAAAACATTAATACTGAGTACAGTATATACGGTAAACTGCGTATTATAATTCTGATTGATCATGTAATAGCAAAATTAGTGTTAGGAAAAAAGTTAACAGTGAAGTTTTGCAAGAAAAATGGACAATAATCAAAATACAACATTTACATCAGAAGTGTAGAAAAATACGACATACTGAAAATACAATTTAATTTCGAGGCACAGCGCAAATCTCGTGCGGTTTTGGTGAGTTTGTTATTCCAGTAATGGGTGTCAGGTCCACGTTATTGGGCCCTAAGGGAGAAGAGAAGGTGAACTGCTGCATAAGTGATGTAAAAAAGACGAAGAGCTCCATTCTTGCAAGTGTCTCCCCAGCACAGGCTCTACGACCTGAAATGGAAAAATGATGATGGCTGTATCATAGACAGAAAAATCATACACAGTAAAACGTCCAATAATCTGGCATCTGGATAATGAGACATTATGGAACATCAGACACACACGTGAAGGGGTTGCTGAGTTAAAAAAAACTTTTATACTGCATATACAGTGCACAATTAGAAAATTCGGAGTTAATAGAGGGGGAACCTCTGTTCAAGATCTTCATGGAGAGCAAATACAAAGAGTGTCCCTCTCTCTGGAGGACTTGGTTTCTAATTGGCTAGATGGGTTGGCTATCTTCTAGTAGGTGATGCTGAAACGGTATTATATCATCTGCTATTTGCATACTAAACTTCTCATTGCATGTTCTTTAAGTCTCCTTATGTCCACAAGGAGGAATGTTACCCATCAGTGTAACGTGTACCTTGGAACCACCTGAGTGAATGATTCAGAGGGCCCTCTAACAATCTACGCAGAACATGCATATGAGATAGATACCAATGAAAAGTGATTGGCTCTATAGTCAGCTCTAAGTCGATGAGATGTCTTCTAAACATTAGGAGCCCTGTTGTATTAAAGGCACATTACTGTATCAGAACCTGGGCTCAGTAAATAATCCTTTGGCATTCTGGTAGGCTAATCCAATACTGGTACTCATCCTGGACCCCACAGACCTCTCACCCAGCCAACTAGAATCTTAGTATACACTGGTGAAGAACCCCCAAAACAGTTTGTCTGTACATGGTTACTCTTTCCTTACGGAAAATATTCCGATTTGGCTTATATCCTAAGTAGAGATGAGTGAACGTTTGAAAAGTTTGGTTCAACTGGTTCGCAGAATTTAGGCAAACAATTCAGTTCAGGAATGTGTAATCACCTGCTTGCAATTTTTTTTTATCAGGCAGACAATCCGCTGTGAATCTGCATACATCCGTGCAGAAAAATGACCAGATCCGCGATCATCTGCAAACAATTGCAATTGGTTCCTGTGCGGAATCACAGATCTTACATGGTGGAAATCCACTTGGGGAATCCAACCCGTTCGTGCGCAGGCAGCCTTAATAGCTTTAATTTTTACTGATTTGGCATTCAGCAGAGCTACTGTGATAAAACTGGTGCATTTTAAGGCTGCCTGTCCAAGGGCGTTTTTGGATTGCATTATCTGGCTACGGGGAGCGCAATGCACGCTTTCAATAGTGTTGCTATGAAAAGAGCAACCCCCCCTATCCCCGAGCAGAGAATCATAGTGATTCTCCACTCGCGGCTGGCAAATTGCAGCATGCTGCAAATTGCCGTGATTCTTCACGGTCAGCCTATCTGTCAGATAGGCTGACCACGAAGATCCGTCTGCCGACTCCTGCTCCCGGGCGGCGGCTCCACCGCTACGCCCGTGGACAGGCAGTCTAAGACCGTCCAGTCTACGTTTGCACTGTCTGACTCTGCAATTTTCTCCATTTAATGTAAAATTTATGTGATTGTTGTAGAAAATCCAGTTTTGTTTGAAAACGTTTTACAGTACAACTGGTCACAGATAGGCTGAATGCACACGACCGGGTGGGATTCCGCATGCAAGATCCCCCAGCGGAATCCCAACCGGTGCTTGGCCTATGACCCCTGCGTACCAGTCTGGATGGCTTTCGTCTGTGCTGCGGATGCGTCGTCCGTAGCACCGTTGCACATGGGTAGTACAGATGTGAACATGGTGTCACTAGGTGATGACGTGGATTCCGCAGGACAGACAGCTTCCATTGAATCCGGCTCAAAAAAAAGCATGCTTCGATTCCCCCCACCCCACACCTCGAGCCGAAAATTTCCGCTCGTGGGCATGGAAGTCCACTTTTACATTGCATGCTATGGCCAGTATTTGCTGCAAAATCCGAAGGCAGACGCCTGCTCCGGATTCTACAATGCAAATCTGGCCATGAGCATTGGGCCTTACCCTAACAATTATTTTCTACTTCACAAGTGAAGAACTCCTAACTTACGCTTTTTTTTTATATCAACTGACAGCTTGTTCGTCAGATATGGCTTAAATATTGTGAGTTTTCGGCCGTATGTCACATTTTATATTTCTCATATACTTACCCGCAGAAAAGGGCATGAAGGCGTCTTTCTTTACGAAATTTCCCTTGGAGTCAAGAAAATGATTTGGATAAAACTCTTCAGGTTTCTCAAACTGTGTCTCGTCTCTCAATACCGAGGTCAATAGTGGGATGATATAGGTGCCCTGGGGTCAAAAATATAAGTTATAAAGTCAAATATCATGAGCAGATCTGTCGATTGCCATCTTACCTAACCAAACAATACAAAAAAAATATGTGGTTTGGCCATAGTGAGCACTGGAACAATACAAACAACAAACTTGGGGATGGGGGGTTATTAAGACTGGTATTTTAAGCGCCTGTCTTAATAGGTCTTAATATGATTCCCGCAGATGTAAGATGCGCTACAGTAACTGTTGGCTGGAATATGCTACCCTTCCATAAATCAGCATATTAGAGCGGCTTCACATGGGCGTATTTGTGCACTCATTGCGCAGAGAATAGAACCCATAGATTTCAGTGGTATCCTTCATATTTCCCTACTTTGCATGCGCATTTCACACGCCAAAGGTTCCCATAGACGACAATGGGAGGTGTGCAGATGCGCGCACAATATGCAAGGACATGCGTGAAACATTGCGTAATTGTGAGGAAAAATAACACATCTGGAACTCATTAGGCATTTTAATTGGTTTGTCTCTGTTTGCTGCACGCCAATGAACAAGTACTGCAGGTGTGAAGCTGGCCCAAGGCTGAAGTATCAAAGCTAAGGTTGTCACTGGACTATAAGGCCACTTTCACGCAGCCGACAAATTGCATATCAATAGTACATAGCGTATGGATCAATAGTACTGCTATATATATATATATATATATATATATATATATATATATATATATATCACCACCATAACACATAAATACCCATGCAGGACACTATTTTGGCTCCATTGGGGGAATGTAATCCTATGCATGCACTTCATGTACAGTATGTTGGCAAAAGTAGTAGGACAATAGAAGATGACGAAATTCTTTTTTTTTCACATTTTTCAATACTATGTTGGGTCGCCTTTGGCCTCAATAGCTGGAGAAACCATTCTAGGCATTCTTTCCATCAAATTCCAATAGATGTGTGGAGGCAAAGCTTAGGATAGTGATGCTGAAGATGATGGACTTGTTGGGGGTTTATGGATACCGCAAACTGATACCTACTCATGTACTTACCTCTGCTTTCCCTGACCATGGTATTGATCCACATTGGTAGCAACATGAGTCTCCAAACCTAAATCAGATAGTTCCAGCTGTATGACACTGTGCTAGGTCTTGTTGGTAGAGACATGGAGCAGCACCAAAGTATTGCCACAAGGTAGGTAATGCCACATTGTCCAGAAAGTCTTTGTACTCATTGGTGTTGAGGGTGGACTCTACTATAACCAATGTCCCTAGTCTTTCTCAGCAGAAACATTCCCACACCATAACAGAACCTTCTCCGAATGTCACTGTTGGGATGATGCAATCACGTAGAAACTGCTCTCCAGGCAACCAACACACCCAAGTGCAGCCATCCGGTCAGAAGATGCTGTATTGTGGTTCATCTGTCCACAACACTTGCTTCCACTCATTTACAGTTCAAGAACAATGCTCTAAGCTCCATCGCAGACGACTTTGTGCATTCACTGCTGAGTTGTTGGGCATGTGTACAGCCACTCATTCATGGTAGCCCTTTCCATGCAATTCCCTATGGATGGTTCTGGTTCTAATAGATGTTCCAATGGCATGTGAGACCTCCTCTGCAAGTGTTTAGGCATACTTTGTGTGTGATGCTTTTGCAGCTCGTACAAGGCTTTGCTGTCCACGTCCTGTCAGTTTATAAGGTCTTCCTGAATTCGGCTGCACTTAGCACACATCAGGCACTATGCATTTCCAAAACAACATTGCCAACAATGGATTTTGGAAGGTCAAAAAGAGCAACAATGTCCCATACTGATTGGTTGCTTGTGTGTCATGCCACCACCAGACCCTGTTAAAAGTCTGTCAACTCTACATCTTGTGATATTCTGATGGTTTCTGTACTGGGATATACCCGTGTGAAACTCTCTTTTATAACTAGTGCTTGCACATCTGATTTTGTATATCTACTTCACCTCACAGCACAGAATTAGTGGGAGTCCCAATACTTTTATCAACACAGTGTACATGCCGGGAGCATTCTCCACACATACATCAAAAGGAGCCCTAAAGTCCCATGTGGACACGATGTTACAAACAATTCCACATATTGAACATATCCATAATACATATAGGCAAATATATACTTCATATATATTACAATCATACACCAGCATGTTTATAGTATACATACAGTGAATGGGATTAGCCGTAATGTTGGTTGGAGCAGTCAATGATGATGCAATAATGCTGTGGGAAAAGACTCATACATGATACTTACTTTTGGAATAGAATATCCTCTAAATGTCACATCTCTGGTTGTTAGGTGACCCAAATTCAGAGGAACAATATCAGCGACCCTCTGAATCTCATGTATAACGGCATTTGTATAGGGCATTTGTGTTCGATGACTGTACATGGGCTGTGCGGATCCGATGACTCGTGAAATTTCCTCCTGGACCTTTTCTAAGTAAGATAGGAACAATTCAGCAGTAAATCAGGATGTTTCTTAGAGCTTGTCTCAGACATATTGTGTTATCATGGTAATACGTAAGCAGGCCTGCTGTTTCAGGCCTGGAACTTAAAGAACAAGTGTTTAGCTCCTCTAATATAGCTGGATAATTAGACACCAACATTTTTCAGACAATTGGGCCGTATGAAAGGACTAACGATCTGCCAGGCGCTGTAGTAAGTATGGAATCCCCTGCTCAGCCTCATCTAGGCAGTTCTTCTCCATGCACTGCTCTCAGTATATTCAGCAAGTGGGGATTTAAACTCCCCGGCTGCTGAATGGGGTGCCTCTGATTGGCTGAGCACAGGGACCAATCAGAGGCAGCTCTCAGCTGTCATTCAATAGCTGAGAGCTGCCTCTGATTGGTCACAGTGCTCAGCCAATCAAAGGCAGCCCATTCAGCAGGCAGAGATTTTAAATCCCCGCCTGCTGAATATACTGAGAGTAGTGCAGGGAGAAGAGCCGGCTGGATGCGGCTGAGCCTCCGCAGCTGAAGAAAGGTGAGTATTCTCTTTTTTTATTTTATTCACCATTTCTTCTTGTTTTTCAGTGATAGGGCTTATGTTTAAAGCCCTTACCTGAAAAACAATTACCGGGTGCCAGCAGCAGGATCCTCTACCGCTGCTGTCATGTGTGACAACTGCGGTAGGGAATTGAAGAATTTCTCTGCTGCATATGTCACAGATGTGGCAGGTGCAGCAGCAGGGAATTCTTTTTACTCGCGGAGATAAAGAAAACATCTGCGTGTTCTTCATCCCCGCGGAGGACATGGCAGCGGCGGAGAGGTAAGTTTATTTATTTATTTTTCTCACTGAAATAATTATATGTAAAGTCCTTCTCTGAAAAACAATTCAGGGGCTGCCGGCAGACCATTATTTTCAATGGAGCCACCGGCAGCAACCGCGGCTCTGTTGAAAACAATGCAGAGCATGGGCCACCTTGAAAAATGCTCTAGTCCAGTCCAATAACCAATTACAGGGATGTTCTCAGAAGCATACAGTAACATATTGTGATATGATCAAGATTTCAGTTGAATAATACCGTACCTTGGATATGTGGATATTTTATCATCAGCAGAATCCCCCAGCGCAGTGTGGTGGATGTTGTCTCCATTCCCGCAGAAAATAAGTTTCTCACAAGTTTTGTTAGATTTTCATTGTGGAAATAGGAATGGGGACTTCCTGCTTCCTAAAAAATAAAATAGTGTACAAAGTGAGGAATCCGTAATCAGGATGTCCTAGAACATACGGACATTACAGAGGGAGGACCTTCACTTGGGTCATTCCTTTTGCTGTGGACTTGACACAGATTTCATCCTAAGTGATGCAAAAGTAAGTAGGGAAAATCCCTAACAAATCGACAGCAATTTTAACTCCATGCAGTTTTTTTTGCTATATGTGGACAGGGTCTTGAAAACCCCAATCGTGGGTATTGTACTGTAAAGTATGTATATTTCACATTATTGTATCAAATAGAGATTGTATAGCCCAATGTAAATATATACACTACCGTTCAAAAGTTTGGGGTCAGATTGAAATGTCCTTATTTTTGAAGGAAAAGCACTGTACTTTTCAATGAAGATAACTTTAAACTAGTCCACACTTTAAACAAATGCACTCTATACATTGCTAATGTGGTAAATGACTATTCTAGCTGCAAATGTCTGGTTTTTTGTGCAATATCTACAAAGGTGTATAGAGGCCCATTTCCAGCAACTATCACTCCAGTGTTCTAATGGTACAATGTGTTTGCTCATTGGCTCAGAAGGCTAATTGATGATTAGAAAACCCTTGTGCAATCATGTTCACACATCTGAAAACAGTCTAGCTCGTTACAGAAGCTACAAAACTGACCTTCCTGTGAGCAGATTGAGTTTCTGGAGCATCACATTTGTGGGGTCAATTAAACGCTCAAAATGGCCAGAAAAAGAAAACTTTCATCTGAAACTCGACAGTCTATTCTTGTTCTTAGAAATGAAGGCTATTCCATGCGAGAAATTGCTAAGAAATTGAAGATTTCCTACAACGGTGTGTACTACTCCCTTCAGAGGACAGCACAAACAGGCTCTAACTAGAGTAGAAAAAGAAGTGGGAGGCCGCGTTGCACAACTAAGCAAGAAGATAAGCACATTAGAGTCTCTAGTTTGAAAAACAGACGCCTCACAGGTACCCAACTGGCATCTTCATTAAATAGTACCCGCAAAACACCAGTGTCAACATCTACAGTGAAGAGGCGGCTGCGGGATTTTGGGCTTCAGGGCAGAGTGGCAAAGAAAAAGCCATATCTGAGACTGGCCAATAAAAGAAAAAGATTAAGATGGGCAAAAGAACACAGACATTGGACAGAGGAAGACTGGAAAAAAGTGTTGTGGACGGATGAATCCAAGTTTCAGGTGTTTGGATCACAAAGAAGAACGTTTGTGAGACGCAGAACAAATGAAAAGATGCTGGAAGAATGCCTGACGCCATCTGGTAAGCATGGTGGAGGTAATGTGATGGTCTGGGGTTGCTTTGGTGCTGGTAAGGTGGGAGATTTGTACAGGGTAAAAGGGATTCTGAATAAGGAAGGCTATCACTCCATTTTGCAACGCCATGCCATACCCAGGGGACAGCGCTTGATTGGAACCAATTTCATCCTACAACAGGACAATGACCCTAAAGACACCTCCAAATTGTGCAAGAAATATTTACAGCAGAAGCAGGCAGCTTGTATTCTATCGGTAATGGAGTGGCCAGCGCAGTCACCAGATCTGAACCCCATTGAGCTGTTGTGGGAGCAGCTTGACCGTATGGTACGCCAGAAGTGCCCATCCAACCAATCCAACTTGTGGGAGATGCTTCTAGAAACATGGGGTGCAATTTCTCAAGCTTACCTCAACAAATTAACAGCTAGAATGTCAAAGGTGTGCAATGCTGTAATTGCTGCAAAAGGAGGATTCTGTGACGAAAACAAAGTTTGATGTAAAAACAATGTTATTTCAAATACAAATCATTATTTCTAACCTTGTCAATGTCTTGACTCTATTTTCTATTCATTTCACAATGCATGGTGGTGAATAAGTGTGACTTTTCATGGAAAACACAAAATTGTTTGGGTGACCCCAAACTTTTGAACGGTAGTGTATGTGTATATATATATATATATATATATATATATATATATATATATATATATATATATATATATGCAACTAAGCTCCAAACCCTTGGATGACCCACCGTGAGGCAGAGCACCATGTGTGTCTTTGCTTGTATCAGTCCATTTTTGAACTTGTAGTGGACAAAATTTGTATACAGTTGACCTTTGAGAATGCAACCTGTGATTTATAGACTGTAACCTTAGGCTCAGACTGGCCCACAGGAAAACAGGTGAATCCCTCCATAGGTGCTGAGAAGGAATGGATCCCCCGCCCGTTACTCATCTGCATTACATACAGATAGGCAGTATACAGCATGTCAGGCAACCTATAAGGGTGACTGACTACCCACTACCGTTTTTTTTTTCGCTGCGAATTCGCAGCGTTTTTTTCTTCCAGCTGTCAATGGGACTTCCTAATGTTAAAATCGCTATGCACAAAAATTACAATTTACCGCGAAATTGCGATTTTTGTGCATAGCAATTTTAACATTAGGAAGTGCCATTGACAGCTGGAAGAAAAAAACGCTGCAAATTCGCAGCGAAAAAAAACTATAGTGGGTAGTCGCCCTAAAGCTGAAATAGGTTATTGATAATGATGACACAGTCGTGACAGATAGCTTGTCCTATCACAAATAAACTTTACTGAACAGAAAATGTATTTACATTATATTACTCTACAGGAGGGTTCATATATTTAAATATTGTATGATAACATTGCAGATCATAGCATCTTCTTAAAAGGGCAACAACTAAACATCCACTGAACTCCAACAGGCCATTTACAAGTTGTGGCAGAACACATGGAACATCACTTCTTCGTTTCCGTGGTAGCAGCAAGGCAGATTTTAACTCTGGTCCACAATTTATATGCCCAATTTAGTTAGAATTTAGCAATGCATACCTTGATCGTTCCGATCAAGGTACATACAGGGCTCTAACTATAATTTCAAACACAGGCAGCTGCTTGGATTTCACATCCAGCTTCCTTCCACCAAGGAGGCATGGGAGGTGGTTAGCTATGCACACTTAGCACACCATATGTACACCATACAGGGGTTTTACACATCTCTGACAACGTTTTCAGTCAGAATGAATGTAAAAAAGCCATCTTCATATATGCACACAGTTTATCTCTATTTAGTCACTCAGCCCAAGCCACTTGGAAACCTCACCCCCTCTTCAATTTAAACTCTTTCAGTAGAATGCAGAAGCCTTGTTACGAATACTGCTATCCACGGCGTTATCATTGGTCACGTATGACTCAGAATATGCAATACTGCTTAAGTTATGTGCCTTGCTACCCCATTACAACCATAACAAACATTTAACATTAAATAATCCTATCAGCTAACTATACAAGACCTTGCATTAATTGTGGAGCCATAACTAACATTGTATGGTCACATGAGCCCTTTTGAGTAGTCCCACAAGGTTCAAGATCCCAACGATACCCAGAGATTTCATACATAGCAGAACCGAGAAAAAGAGTGCACTCTCAACCACTGCCGAAATCCACTTCCATCTTCATCTGAAGGTGGCCATAGCAAAAGAGTACATGCTGTACTCCTGTGAGCTTACGTGAAGTTGAAGGACCAAGTGCTGGTGAACCAAGCATTATACTGAGTGTTGATGAGGCAGATGCTGGGGGCTGAAAGCTGACTGCCACAATACACTGAGAAAGGACTTTACCAGCAGCAAGAAGTGTGTTGTTGGACCACCAGTTTGGGAACTAGTGGAAAAGAGTAAGCATCATGAAGTGGTACATAAATGGACAGCCGGCTACTGGTATCATAGCAAATGCAAGTACACTCCCCTGTTCTGTTATGTACAAAATCCCTGGTGGGGGTCTTTATTCTTGTTGGACTACCCAATAGGGTTAATGCTATCAAAGTGTGCTAAATATGGCACCAATATTAATACAAGGCCTTGAATAGTTAGTAGATAGGATGGTGTTTTGGTTACATGTCTATTACGACTGTTAAAGAGGTTTTCCAGAGAGAATACTATTGATGACCTATCCTCAGGATAGGTCATCGATAGTTGATAGGCTAGAGTCCGTCACTCGGGTATCCAACCAATCAGGTGAGCGGGTGCATGCTGTCAGAGCCACAAATAACCAGAGGTCGGAGTGGAAGCAGTGGAAGTCTCTGTTCCAACCTCTGTGTAAGTTGCCGGCACTTGTAACTGCAGGCACGGCTCTCATTGAAATGGCCTATAACATTCAGAGCATCATAACACTTACTGTACCTCTTTCTGCTTGACAAGAAATACATCAATGAAACTTCTTTGGTCATTTTCATCCAAGTTCTTCAGATATTCTACAAATGTTCTTCGAATAAAGTCATAAAGTTCTTCAGCATTTTTCAGAATTGTTTTGTGACTGCCGGGGAAATACTCGAGCAACGGGAATATATTAGTGAGCTGTTAAAAAAAATCAAAAGTAAGTTGTGATAAGTAAGATCTCTTCCTTCCTTCGTTGTAAGCCGACACACTTGTTCTTGATTGGAGATTATATATTAAGGTGCATTTACACCACAAAGATGATCGCTCAAAAGATGGCTTTTGGGTGATCATTTTGCATAAACTACTACCTGGTACTAATGCCTATTAGTATCAATTAGTAGCGTGTGAGCCACTGGGAGCTGTATTCAGGGAACAGACCACCCGCTGTTTCCTGATTACATTCCTTTGATCTGCCATGGGGCTGACAGCTGCGAAGGGCTGAGACAATGCAATCAGCTGTTATCCGCGCTCCCCGGGCAGAAAACAGCGTGCGGTCCTGCTTATCAACTGTTCTGCAGAATGATGGGTTTTAGGCAGAACTGAAATTCATCATTTGGCAGAACAGTGAAAGATGGGCACATTTATACACAACGATTATCCCTCAAAAGATGGCTTTTAAGCAAATTTTTGGCGATAATTGTTGTGTCTAAATGGGCCTTAAGTCATTAATTAAGTTTTTATTCATTTATAGTATCTTTTAATGTACCCTGTAATGTATTCTAAAGCTTCAAAAAATAAATTGTCAGAAGGAATGGAAATAACAGTAATTCTGCTATTTTTTGATAGTTTTATGGCTTTCACAGTGTTCATCTTAAGTTATAAATGACAAGTTACTGTTATTCTGTGGGTCAGTGAATCTATAACGCTACTGAATTTATACAGATTTTGCTATCTCTTACTATTCTTACAGAATAAACAAACTTTTTGAAAATTCTTTTGTGTCATTGTATTCTGATACCCATAACTTTTTAAATCATTTCTGTTAATGGGGCTCTCTAAGGGCTTATTTTTCTGCAGGCTGGACTTTGATTTTTAATTCATGGTAAATATAACTTTGTAATCATTCTTTATTTGATTTTCTTGGTTGATGAAGTGACCAGAAAACAGCAACTCCTTTATAGGAATAGCTCTGTTTTCTTCTCATTCAAATTCAACATTTTTTTTGCAAATTGGCATGAGAAAAAAAAACTAAGCTTTGACCACTACAAAGGTATTAAAAATTAATCAGCACAGAATCGTGGACTTAAAAAACAAATGATAATAAAGGTGCATATTATATTCAAGGTTTTATAAAATATGAAACATCATAATCAACATTTCTCTGAAATATAATTCACTCATTCTTTACGGATATCGAACTTGGAAGGTTGATCCTAACGTCTCTAACCATCCTCACTGTGAAGAAATATACAGAATATGACATCAATGATCTTACCGAAACCATTGGCTTTCCCAAAAGTCTGATATTCTCATTTGTCAGGTCTAGAAGTCTTTTAAATTGTGGATCATCATACTCCATTCGATACCCAAGTAAAATTGCCACAATTATATTTGCCACAGCAGCATTCAAGATCATAGTGCTCTCAAATGGCTTCCCTAAAGAGACAGTAATGAATACAGAAACATTAATAATAGTTATTCCATGCATTAAATGTTTTCCAAGATGGTGGAATAAAAAAACAACTTGTCTTGCAAAATTACAAGCCTTCATATAGCCATTTTGACGTAATAATAATAAAAAAGGAAAGTATCAAAACTATAGATGTAGCAAAGATTTTTAACAGCTTTTGTTGGGTTAAGATAACAATAGCTTTTCAATTGCTTAAGATATGATAACTTGTTACTGCTAGTTATAACATTCAAGTTAAACTTTGCCTCATCTATAGGCTGCATTCTTAAGGAATTCAAGAAACTAAGGGAAAGTCTGACCCTACACCACAGAAGTCTGAAAACCTTGCCTAAAAGAGGGGCAATAGTCCTGATAAAGATGGCCCCACATAGGAATATAAAGTATAACTCACGCGCCCTAGGTAGGAATCGGGAAAGAACTAGGGAACGCCAGACAGAATCATAAGAACTTTCAGATACAGCAAACCACAGACAGGACATAAGAGGGGAAATAAGGTGTCCTATCACTTAAGGATAGAAGGGGTTCAGGCATTCTATCATCAAGCATGGAAGGGGTTCAGGCATTCTATCACCTAAGGTTTGAAGGGGTTGAAGCATCCTATGACTTAAGGATTAGAAGGGGTTCAGGCATCCTATCATCAATGATGGAAGGGGTTCAGGCATCCTATCACCTAAGGTTTGAAGGGATTCAGGCATCCTATCATCAAGAATGGAAGGGGTTAAGGCATCCTATCATCAAGAATGGAAGAGGTTCAGGCATCCTATCATCAAGGATGGAAGGGGTTCAGGCATCCTATCATCAAGAGTGGAAGAGGTTCAGGCATCCTATCATCAAGGATGGAAGGGGTTCAGGCATCCTATCATCAAGAGTGGAAGAGGTTCAGACATCCTATCATCAAGGATAGAAGAGGTTCAGGCATCCTATCACCTAAGGTTTGAAGGGGTTCAGGCATCCTATCATCAAGGATGGAAGGGGTTCAGGCATCCTATCACCTAAGGTTTAAAGGGGTTCAGGCATCCTATCATCAAGGATAGAAGGGGTTCAGGCATCCTATCATCAAGGATGGAAGGGGTTCAGGCATCCTATCACCTAAGGTTTAAAGGGGTTCAGGCATCCTATCATCAAGGATAGAAGGGGTTCAGCCATCCTATCACCTAAGGTTTGAATGGGTTCAGCCATCCTATCAACTAAGGTTGGAAGGGGTTCAGGCATCCTATCATCAAGGTTGGAAGGGGTTCAAGCATCCTATCACCTAAGGTTGGAAGGGGTTCAGGCATCCTATCACCTAAGGTTTGAAGGGGTTCAGGCATCCTATCATCAAGGATGGAAAGGTATCAGGCATCCTATCATAATAATAATAATAATCTTTATTTGTATAGCGACAACCTATTCTGCAGCACTTTCAGGCATGGGAGTACAGACAATACAACAATAACATGTGATATATACAATGAGTTTGAAGTCAACGGGTCGGGGGTGATACAGAAAGTACGGAGGGGAAGGGGGGATACAACATAGGGGAACACAGGTAGTACAGGAGTTACATGTGGAAATCAATTATTAGGAAGCAAACGGGGTGGGGGTGGTAAGGAGGTGCAGGGGTGGAGGTCATGTGCGTTAAGCAGGATGGAAGGTGTGGGCAACCATAGGGAGGGGCAGGGGGGCTAGGTCAGGAGATTTGCTTCCCTTAGGAGGTGCGTTTTTAAGGTGCATCTGAAATTTTGTGTATCAGGAATTGTTTGTATGCCTTGTGGTAGAGCGTTCCAGAGGATGGGTGCTGCTCTGCAGAAGTCCTGTAGGCGAGCATATGAGGTTTGTATTAGAGGGGTGTTTAGTCTAAGTGTGTTAGCAGATTGGAGTGTGCGGGCTGGGTGGTGTACGGACAGGAGGGAAGTGATGCATATTCGTGTGGCGCCATGGACAGCTTTATGGGTGAGGAGTTTAAATTTTGTTCTGCAGTAGATGGGCAGCTTAAGGTTTGAAGAGGTTCAGGCGTCCTATCACCTAAAGATGGAACTAGTTTAGGCCTCCTATAATCAAGGATGGAAGAGGTTCAGGTGTTCTATCACATAAGCATGGAAGGGGTACAGAGAACACAAACCAAATAGAACATAGTTTACACCAGGCGTTTGCACAACTGCAGATGGAGTGGACACCAAACAGAACAGCATGAGAGCATACAGTCACCAGGGTTCTGCAAGGAGATGATGAGGTAAGTATAATGATCAGCCCCCCTATAGCAAGAGAGGATTGTATTTATATGCACAGGCCAAATGATTGGCTGGCTAAACAATCACAATCAGCCAGCCAAATCAACCCACACCAGCAGTGATGTGCTCATGGAAGTTTATACAAGACCCAGGAGCACCAACTATCACAACATGACACATGGGTTATGTCTGGTATTGTGACTAAATTCAATTTGAATGAATTGAAACTGAAGTGCAATGTCCCAAACAACCCATGAACAGGTATGAGACTGTTTTTGAAAGAAAGCAGACATATTTTTCTGATACTGGACATCCCCTTTAAGTAGTTATTATTATGGAATTCAGCTTCTTTTTTGGATAGTATTCGGATCAGCATACTGTACCTTTAAAGGATGCAAAATATTTATTTAGGGATACACATTCTTCTGCGATTTTCTCTTCTATGGTACTTTTTCCCATGCCAAAATCCCGTAAAGTGGATATAGTAAATCTTCTCATAACCTTCCAATTTTCACCTTGTGAAGAGATAACTCCTGAAACATTAAAAATATTACTTTTTTTCTCCAAACTTTTGCCACCTACTTTTCAACTCTTTTTAATCAGCCACCCACACGTAGCTATATGTGTAAACTAGCTGATATACCCGGCTTCGCCCGAGTTAATTTGGTCCTGGTGCTTATCTGGTGGTCACACGGAAATCTTATAAAGTCGTGCTTACTTTAGAGATACTGAGGAAAAACATATGTTCGCCATTTTGCATAGTTCTCTGCGTTACCCAGGAAACACCACGGGAGGTAACCATGCGACGTTTCCTTTATATAAAATGACATCAGGAAGTTAGAGAATTGGATTTCATACGTAAAATGTGGACGCTAATTCTTTTGCGCTTAGAATTGAACAATCGAGGTGGGACCCATTAGCTTTTCCTATTTATGACATAATCAATCAATGCTTGTGCCAAATTTCACGTTTCTATGACACTGGAAAGTGAGAAAAATACATTCCGTACGTAAAGTTTGAACGCTAATTCTTTTGCGCATAGAATTGAATAATCGAGTTGGGACCTATTAGCTTTTCCTATTTATGACATATTCAATGCCCGTGCCAAATTTTAAGTTTCTATGTGAGAAAATTGCATTCGGTACGTAAATTTGGACGCTAATTCTTTTGCGCATAGTATTGAATAATGGAGTTGGGACCCATTAGATTTTCCTATTTATGATATAATCAATGCTCGTGCCAAATTTCACGTTTTTATGACACTGGAAAGTGAGAAAAATACATTCCATACGTAAAATTTGGACGCTAATTCTTTTGCGCATAGAATTGAATAATCGAGTTGGGACCCATTAGCTTTTCCTATTTATGACATAATCAATGCTTGTGCCAAATTTCATGTTTCTATATGAGAAAATTGCATTCCGTACGTAAAATTTGGACGCTAATTATTTTGCGCATAGAATTGAATAATCAAGTTGGGACCCATTAGCTTTTCCTATTTATGACATAATCAATGCCCGTGCCACAGTTTAAGTTTCTATGTGAGAAAATTGCATTCCGTACGTAAAATTTGGACGCTAATTCTTTTGCGCATAGAATTGAATAATCAAGTTGGGACCCATTAGTTTTTCCTATTTATGATATAATCAATGCTCGTGCCAAATTTCACGTTTTTATGACACTGGAAAGTGAGAAAAATACATTCCGTACGTAAAATTTGGACACTAATTCTTTTGCGCATAGAATTGAATAATCGAGTTGGGACCCATTAACTTTTCCTATTTATGACATAATCAATGCCCGTGCCAAATTTTAAGTTTCTATGACATTGGGAAGTGAGAGATTTAGATTCCGTACGTAAAATTTCGACGACAATTCTTTTGCGCTAGAATTGAATAATCAAGTTGGGACCCAATTACTTTTCCTATTTTGGAGATAATCTATGCTTGCGCCAAAATTCATGTTTCTACAACATCGGGAAGTTGGAGAACTTTTGGCGAGTCAGTCAGTCAGTGAGTCAGTCAGTCAGTGAGTCAGTGAGGGCTTTCGTCTTTATATATACAGACTAGCTGATATACCCAGCTTTGCCCGAGTTAATTTGGTACTGGTGTTTATCTGGTGTTCACACGGAAAATCTTATGAAGTCGTGGTTACTTAAGAGATACTGAGGAAAAACATATGTTCACCATTTTGCATAGTTCTCTGCGTTACCCAGGAAACACCACGTGGAGGTAACCATGCGACGTTTCCTTCATATAAAATGACATCAGGAAGTGAGAGAATTAGATTCCATACGTAAAATGTGGACGCTAATTCTTTTGCGCTTAGAATTGAATAATCGAGTTGGGACCTATTAACTTTTCATATTTATGACACAATCAATGCTTGTGCCAAATTTCATGTTTCTATGACATTGGGAAGTGAGAGATTTGGATTATGTATGTAAAATTTGGACGCCAATTCTTTTGCGCATAGAATTGAATAATGGAGTTGGGACCCATTAGCTTTCCCTATTTATGACATAATCAATGCTCGTGCCAAATTTCCCGTTTCTATGACACCGGAAAGTGAGAAAATTACATTCCGCACGTAAAATTTGGACGCTAATTCTTTTGCGCATAGAATTGAATAATCGAGTTGGGACCCATTAGCTTTTCCTATTTATGACATAATCAATGCTCGTGCCAAATTTCCCGTTTCTATGACACCGGAAAGTGAGAAAATTACATACCGTACGTAAAATTTGGACGCTAATTCTTTTGCGCATAGAATTGAATAATGGAGTTGGGACCCATTAGCTTTTCCTATTTATGACATAATCAATGCTCGTGCCAAATTTCCCATTTCTATGACACCGGAAAGTGAGAAAATTACATTCCGCACGTAACATTTGGACGCTAATTCTTTTGCGCGTAGAATTGAATAATGGAGTTGGGACCCATTAGCTTTTCCTATTTATAACATAATCAATGCTCGTGCCAAATTTCCCATTTCTATGACACCGGAAAGTGAGAAAATTACATTTTGCACGTAAAATTTGGACGCTAATTCTTTTGCGCATAGAATTGAATAATCGAGTTGGAACCCATTAGCTTTTCCTATTTATGACATAATCAATGCTCGTGCCACATTTCCCGTTTCTATGACACCGGAAAGTGAGAAAATTACATTCCGCACGTAAAATTTGGACGCTAATTCTTTTGCGCATATAATTGAATAATGGAGTTGGGACCCAGTAGCTTTTACTATTTATGACATAATCAATGCTTGTGCCAAATTTCCTGTTTCTATGACACTGGAAAGTGAAGAAATTACATTCCGCACGTAAAATTTCGACGCCAATTCTTTTGCGCTAGAATTGAATAATGGAGTTGGGACCCATTAGCTTTTCCTATTTATGACATAATCAATGCTCGTGCCAAATTTCACGTTTCTATGACACCGGAAAGTGAGAAAATTGCATTCCGCACGTAAAAGTTGGACGCTAATTCTTTTGCGCATAGAATTGAATAATGGAGTTGGGACCCATTAGCTTTTCCTTTTTATGACATAATGAATGCTCCTGCCAAATTTCACGTTTCTATGACATTGGGAAGTGAGAGATTTAGATTATGTACGTAAACTTTTGACGCCAATTCTTTTGCGCATAGAATTGAACAATCGAGTTGGGACCTATTAACTTTTCCTATTTATGACATAATCAATGCTCGGGCCAAATTTCCCGTTTCTATGACATTGGGAAGTGAGTGATTTAGATTATGTACGTTAAATTTCGACGCCGATTCTTTTGCGCTAGAATTGTTTAATCGAGTTGGGACCCAATTTCTTTTCCTATTTTGGAGATAATTTATGCTTGCGGCAAATTTCATGTTTCTACGACATCGGGAAGTTGGAGAACTTTTGGCGAGTCAGTCAGTCAGTCAGTGAGTCAGTCAGTCAGTGAGTCAGTCAGTCAGTGAGTCAGTCAGTGAGTCAGTCAGTCAGTGAGGGCTTTCAGCTTTATATATATAGATGGGAACAATGTTCTAACAAGTTTATTGGACACCTGGCAACTCCTGTGGCAACATGCAGCCAGATCCTCTCTTTAGTACAAAGAGAATCATTGTAAGTTGATTCTACATTGGCATCATACTCCAGTGCTGCTTCATAAATTTGATCCTTGTTGGAGATGTCATAGGCTACCGGGAACATATTTTTTACAATTGCGATCCTTATTACACTCTTTAGGACCCTTATCCAAGCACGTATTTTAAGAGTCTTGAAACTATCTACTTAAGATTTTATTCACAGCCTCAGCAATATTTGGAAAACTCTTGAGACCGCTTTTACCTTACATGGCCACTTTGGAACGATTATTAGGACTCTCTGGCAGATTTCATGAAAGGCTACACCACTACACCTCGCCCCCCGCCCCCCCGAGCCTGCTTGGACGAGAATGCAGTTACTCGAGAAGAGCGATGCTCGCTTCAGCGGCTGCCTTATCCGAGCGTGCTCACTCATCTCTAAGTGCTACTATGTGTTTCATGTAATACATGGAGAATTGAGGCCACCACAATGAAAGGGCTCTCCATTATCACTCTTAACCCCTTGGGTGGCGGGTTTCTTACCACCCTGTCGTGCCCACCAGGGCAGGTTTTTAAATGGTCTAGTCATTTAATTTCAACTCATTTTGCAGTTGCGTTCCAAGAGCCATAACTTTTTCATTTTTCCACTGACATATGAGGGCTTGTGTTTTGCGGGACAAGTGGTACTTTTTGATGGCATCATTTTTGGGGTGTATATAATGTATTGCATAACTTTGGGGAAAACATTTGTAGGGAGATTGGGGGGAAAAAATAAATTCTGTCATTTGTTTTTTTGATTTCATTTTTACGGCGTTCAGCGTGCAGAATAAATAATGTGATAACATTATTCTCTGAGTCACATGATTCCGGCGATACCAAGTTTATACAGTTTTTATGTTTGGCTATTTTTGTACATTTAAAACATTTTTTTTTTCTTAAAGGTTTGCTTTTGTGTCGCCACATTCCAAGAGCCGTATTAATTTTTTTTTTCCATTGCCAGAGCCCTAGAAGGCCGTGTTTTTTGCGGGATTCCTTCACAGAACTAGACGATTAAAATATAACTTTTATTAGTTGACTAAATAAAATTGTTTGAGACATGGGCTGATAGACAAACATGAAAACAAAAATCGACTACACAAAGTATAAGGGTCAGGGTGGAGGTGATCAAGCTCTGCCGTGACCTTGATTTTAGTGCGATTAACTAGATTTCGATAATTAGATAGTAAGGTATCTACTGGACTCGATGGTCCTTGTAATGAGGTAGATAACTAATAGCACTTTATTGTTGTGACTCCTGACTTAATTATTCAGGGTTACACATGAAAGAGCATGTATAAGGTGTAATAATGGACACTCATATAAACCAGATGTCAAAAATTGTGGCTTAGGGCAGATGGGATAGTGTATCTTATTGAGATGAAAAAAGCTCAAGAGAAATGAGTTTGCTCAAAAGTTGATTTGCTCGACGCGTTTCTCTACTGATATGTACAGTAGTTCATCAGGAGCGAAGAGTTACTTGTTGGTAAGTATATTAGATGGTTGCCCATATAAAAAATGCTCAAATTGATGCGCTTTTTGTATATTAATAGATCCAATAATTGGATCGCCCATAGAAGAATGATCTATAAAGTGTATCGAGCCTCTGTCAGAATATCTTGTATTGGTATCAGATGATCATATAAAATAGAATAGCTTAAACGATGTCAGGGCTCGGTCAAAACTGCTCAAACGCTTTGACTATGTGGAGTAGATCAAGAAGACTCAAGATTAAGTCTGATCAGTAAATACTAAGGTAATAGCGGCGGTGTAAAGTGCCTGTCTATTAACTATTATAAGCAAAGCGATATGGCAAGTCAAACCTTCTAGCTCCTCAGCGTGAGGGACAAGAGGTTGATCTTAAGCATATGAAGCCGAGCGTTCTGCTAGTATTGCGGTTACTAGACTCTAATTACGGAGTCAAGCTGTAAACCCAAAAGTGGTTAAAGATAACCTAGTCGCTATTAAGCGCTTTGTATACTAGCTAAAGAAAATAAATTGTTGTCGTATCATCTCAGATAGAACGGTCTGTGATAGGACCGGAGGACATAGATACCAAACAGAAAAGATGGAAAGAGGACAGAGTAGCAGAGCCTATAACTCTGATGGTGAGTATAAGGCATATGACTGCAAGCCCAAGGTATTCCCAGCTATATACCCTGGAAGTCCGCCCCTTAGAGGGTGTGTAACAACAATGAGCCAATGTGCTATTGAGATGGGAGGAGTTGTAGCCTCCAGTGCTAAATTAACTCATAGCTTACTTACAATTGTGTATCAGATGTCAGCAAGATATGATTCTCATAGAAGCACTGCGGTAGAGGACAGATATCCTGTCTGATCGCTATGAAAACCGCTAGATTAAAAGAATAGGAGCATAAAAACAATCCCGTTATGTACTCGCAATCGCGCATGCGCGCGTCACCGTGTGATGTCATCACGTCGGTCACGTGACGCGACGCTGGATGACATGGAGGATGTAAAGCTCAATGTCTCATAGGTGCAGTGCTATAGATGGCTAATATACTGTCGATTCGCTGTGATAACTGTTGGATTTGTGTGAATGAGTACCTTGAAGCAGTCCCGTTATGTACATGCGATCGCGTGTGCGCGCGTCACCATGTGACGTCATCACGCCGGTCACATGACCGCGGCGCGGCGCTGGATGACGTGAAGGGTGGCTTATGTGACTGGCTTAATGTCTGGGCAGTGTCTAATAATGTGTGTTACTCGTTACCATGGAGAGGTGGTCACATGGCAATCTGATTGCCCGATCATGTGACTGTATGCATGGGATGTTGTTAAATATCATGAAAGAGATGTATGCTAATAAAAGAATACATTATGCTTATTCGTTATTCGTTATGACAGTATTAATAGAGATGAGCGAACGTACTCGGTAAGGGCAATTTCGCAATCGAGCACCGCGATTTTCGAGTACTTCACTACTCGGGTGAAAAGTACTCGGGTGCGCCGGGGGGCGGGGAGAGGCGTGGCGGCGTGGGGGGTAGCAGCGGGGAACAGGGGGGAGCCCTCTCTCTCTCCCTCTCCCCCCCACTCCCTGCTGCAACCCCCCGCTCCGCCACGGCGACCCCCGAATTTTTTCGCCCGAGTACGGAAGTACTCGAAAATCGCTGTATTCGGGCGAAAAAGGGGCGTGGCCGAGCACGTTCGCTCATCTCTAAGTATTAACAATAATAAAGCTACCTGAGATGTTTTTAAGCTTTTTGGCAGTTATTTAGCAGTGAGTATTAGTAATAGAGAATACATATGTATATGCATAGATGAATGCAAAATGCATAAATGGATATTTAAATGATGTCACAAGGACGTATAGTCCTATTTGGGTATTTGTAAGCTGGTGAAATCCTTTGTCTAGAAGAATAATTTAGATGGAAAGATGGGGGGATACAAATGGCGCTTAATGCATGATAGTACGATAATCTCATAATAGAGAAATGATTAAATACTGAAGCCGGTTGTAGTCTCTTAGGGTGGTGGAACCGCAAGGAATCAAGTTAAAGAAAACAATTGAAGCATAGGTTTTCATTTAAGCCATTGGGATTAACAGTATTTAAACGGTAAATCCACGAAGCTTCCTTACATAACAATTTTTTGTCAACATCACCGCATCTGCCTTGGGACCTCAAAACTTCAATTCCTTGAAATTTAAGTGATTGTATGTCACCATTATGGTACTTCCACATATGGTCTGCCAAAGGAGTAGACTCATGACGTCTGATGTTGCCTAATTGAGCTAAAATCCTTCGACGGAGTTGTTGTGTTGTCTTGCCTATATAATTCATAGGACAAGAACAAGTGGCAAGGTATACTACATTGTGTGTCTTACAATTAATAAAATCCCTAATCGAGTAGACCTTATTGGTAGAAGATGCGGTAAAGGTATTGCCACGCAGAATATGTGGGCACGCTAGGCAGCCCTGACAGGGAAAGTTTCCTACAGGTTTGTGGGAATTGAGCCAGGTGGTTTGGGACTCATTTGGAGAGAGGTGACTTCTCACTAAATGATCCCGTAAATTGTGACCACGGCGGAATGTTAGAGCGGGGTTAATAGGAAGGAAGTCTGGAAGATCCTTGTCACGTTTAAGGATTTCCCAGTAGTGCTGTAAGATGTTCCTTACATGAGTGGAACCGGTATCATATGTGCCAATAATCCTTACTGTTTGATCCGAGGGACGTTCTTTGGGTTGCAACAATTGAGACCTGTTTTGGGCCAGTGCAAAGGTGTATGCTTCGTTGATGATGTTCTCTGGATAATTTCTATTCCTGAAGCGTCTATATAGCTTTCTGCTTTCTGTTTTGAAAGTATGTTCATCAGAACAATTACGGCGTAGACTAAGAAATTGACCTTTCGGTATACCTCGTTTAAGAGGAAATGGATGAAAACTCGCTCACGATAGTAAGCTGTTCGTTGCAAAGGACTTACGAAAAAGAGATGAAGAAATCTGGCCACCAGGGTCTTTCTGAATCAAAAGATCCAGAAAGGGTAATGCAGAGGTATGGATTTCAGAGGTGATGCGAAGGTTCAGGTCGTTATGGTTTAAGTTATCAATAAAGACATCCAAAGAGTTTCTGTCGCCTTTCCAAAATAAAAGCACATCATCAATATAACGTATCCACAATAAGATGTTATCAGAATTGATGTCACTGTTGAAGATCCGTTCCTCCCACCAGCCCAGGTACAAGTTGGCATACGATGGGGCACATGGCGTCCCCATCGCAGTGCCCCTGAGCTGGTGGATGTACTTGGCTTCGAACAGGAAAAAATTGTGGCTTAAAGTGAATTTTAGAAATTCCAGAACACATTGATTATGCGCATGATAGGAGGGGCCTCTCTGGTTAAGAAAAAATTCTGTTGCCTTTAAGCCACCTTCATGCGGAATTGAGCTGTAAAGGGATTCAATATCCAGAGAGGCCATTATAGTGTCTGGGTCCACTGTCAAGCCATCGAGGATACGTAATACGTCCATGGTGTCTTGGACATACGATCGTAGAGATGAAATGAAAGATCTTAGGATTCTATCGATGTATGTGCTAAGGTTTTGTGTAAGATTTCCGACTCCTGAAACAATTGGACGTCCTTTCAATGGATTTACGCCTTTATGCACTTTAGGAAGTGCGTAAAAAGTTGCAATGGTTGGTTTTTTGGGATATATATACTGATATTCTGTCCTATCTATACAACCTGAATCTAAAGCATGTAGCAAGATCTTGTTTAAATCACTCTGGAACTTATCCGATAATATACCGTAAGTGGATGTATCGCTGAGTAATTTTTTACACATGGTCACATATTGGTCACGGTCCATCACAACAATATTGCCGCCTTTATCGGCGGCTTTTATAACAATTGTTTTGTTATTTTCAAGATTCCTTAATGCTTGTAATTCTCCTGTGGTAAAATTAGGGCGAGCAGTTTGTGATGGATTTAATGGTTTTAGATCTTTTGATACCATCTTTTCAAAAATATCTATTTCACGGAAACTGAGAGATGGTGGGTTGGCCCGACTGGTAGGTTTTAAGTTGGTGAAAGGACCAATACCAATGGATCTTTCATTTTCCAGTTCTAGATCTTGCAGTGTTTGTATCCCTGGTAGGTCGGACAGATCTAGGCCCAATTCTCTCATTTCTTCTCTATTTTTAATGATGAAATATTTTCTCCAGCGAAGTTTTCGGGTGAAGAGGGAGATGTCCTTCATCCACACGAACGGGTCGTAGCGGGTCGTGGGGACAAAGGACAGCCCCCTCTCCAATAGATTTGTCTCAAGTTTATTTAAGTGATAGTGGGACAGGTTGACAATTTGCTTATGGTTATTACTGTCATAACGAATAAGCATAATGTATTCTTTTATTAGCATACATCTCTTTCATGATATTTAACAACATCCCATGCATACAGTCACATGATCGGGCAATCAGATTGCCATGTGACCACATCTCCATGGTAACGAGTAACACACATTATTAGACACTGCCCAGACATTAAGCCAGTCACATAAACCACCCTTCACGTCATCCAGCGCCGCGCCGCGGTCATGTGACCGGCGTGAGGACGTCACATGGTGACGCGCGCACACGCGATCGCGTGTACATAACGGGACTGCTTCAAGGTACTCATTCACACAAATCCAACAGTTATCACAGCGAATCGACAGTATATTAGCCATCTATAGCACTGCACCTATGAGACATTGAGCTTTACATCCTCCACGTCATCCAGCGTCGCGCCGCGGTCACGTGACCGACGTAATGACATCACATGGTGACGCACGCATGCGCGATTGCGAGTACATAACGGGATTGTTTTTATGCTCCTATTCTTTTAATCTAGCGGTTTTCATAGCGATCAGACAGGATATCTGTCCTCTACCGCAGTGCTTCTATGAGAATCATATCTTGCTGACATCTGATACACAATTGTAAGTAAGCCATGAGTTAATTTATCACTGGAGGCTACAACTCCTCCCATCTCAATAGCACATTGGCTCATTGTTGTTACACACCCTCTAAGGGGCGGACTTCCAGGGTATATAGCTGGGAATACCTTGGGCTTGCAGTCATATGCCTTATACTCACCATCAGAGTTATAGGCTCTGCTACTCTGTCCTCTTTCCATCTTTTCTGTTTGGTATCTATGTCCTCCGGTCCTATCACAGACCGTTCTATCTGAGATGATACTACAACTATTTATTTTCTTTAGCTAGTATACAAAGCGCTTAATAGCGACTAGGTTATCTTTAACCACCTTTGGGTTTACAGCTTGACTCCGTAATTAGAGTCTAGTAACCGCAATACTAGCAGAACGCTCGGCTTCATATGCTTAAGATCAACCTCTTGTCCCTCACGCTGAGGAGCTAGAAGGTTTGACTTGCCATATCGCTTTGCTTATAATAGTTAATAGACAGGCACTTTACACCGCCGCTATTACCTTAGTATTTACTGATCAGACTTAATCTTGAGTTTTCTTGATCTACTCCACATAGTCAAAGCATTTGAGCAGTTTTGACCGAGCCCTGACATCGTTTAAGCTATTCTATTTTATATGATCATCTGATACCAATACAAGATATTCTGACAGAGGCTCGATACACTTTATAGAGCATTCTTCTATGGGCGATCCAATTATTGGATCTATTAATATACAAAAAGCGCATCAATTTGAGCATTTTTTATATGGGCAACCATCTAATATACTTACCAACAAGTAACTCTTCGCTCCTGATGAACTACTGTACATATCAGTAGAGAAACGCGTTGAGCAAATCAACTTTTGAGCAAACTCATTTCTCTTGAGCTTTTTTCATCTCAATAAGATACACTATCCCATCTGCCCTAGCCCACAATTTTTGACATCTGGTTTATATGAGAGTGTCCATTATTACACCTTATACATGCTCTTTCACACTTAAAAAAAAAAAGTAATAAAAGTTTAAGTCACCCTCCTTTTGCCGTATCTATAATAAAAAATCTAAATCATAAAAGAAAAATACATATTTGGTATCACCGCATCCGTAAATGTCAAATCTATCAAAGTAGTGCATTATTTATCCCGCACGGTGAACGTAGTGCGAAAAAAAATAAAGAACGCCACAATTGCACTTTTTCAGTCACCCAGAAAAAATGCAATAAAAAGCGATCAAAAAGTCGTATGTATCCTAAATTAGTACTAATGTAAACTACAGGACATCCCGCAGCTTGTGGCATTGTGCTCTGCAGCTCCCATAGCGATACATAGCCCGGAAATTTTCCGGGCCATATCGCTATGGGCAGTGGAGCTCGTCCCAGAAAATTTCCAGGCGTGCCACTCAAGGGGTTAAACGGGATCTCTTTTATAACAAATGTCTCTTTGGCGCCAACTACACCTGTGATAACACATTGAGGTTGTGTTAGTTTGTTGGTTCATGCATGTTTTGTCCTCCATAATAAATGTGTAATACTCATGCTACAATATTAATGAAACCAAACAGACTCACCCATTCCATTGTCCATTTTCTTTAATATTCTAATTACTCCTCTTTCTCCAAAGTCTTCAGCGTTATTTACAAGAGCCTCTTTCACAGTCTCATATCCGGCTAAGACCACCATTTTTTGCGTCCCCATTTGGAAACTAAACACCGGGCCGTATTTCTTTGCAAGCTAAAATACAATATTAATAATATATCATGATATACATGTTATGGACATATCCTAGTGTGTCTATCTGATAACAGGCATCAATATCTTGTCTCTGTGTTTAAACTGTGATCATATTCCAGTAGAGTAAGATGTCAATATGTCAATGCCCATGGCTGGGAGTGCTGCCTTTCGGCATCCGGGTGCTGGGTTTGAATATATACAATGCAGCTGTGGGAGATTTCCAATAGGTTCACCATTTTGTATGTATTTTCTGTTGTCAACTGTTAAGATACTATATTTTGTCTATAATGTAAACCTCTGGGGGAAGGGAACATCCCCCCCCCCCCCCACCTCCACAAGAATTGGAAGAGCAGTGCTGTGTGTCCAAGAACTGGTCAAACCGGTTCTAACTGGCAGAAACCTATCTAGAAATTTTTTTGTCTTCGACAAGCAGAGAGGAGAAACAGGATGTTCTTCTCATGAGACCAAATTCAAGAATGAACTGAGCGTGCTCACCGAAGTTCCTCCCAGATGGATGACCTCACAAGCTACCTCACAAATACCTCCCTCTGAGAATGATCTATCAGCTCACTAAATAATGTAACTGTATCCTAAATTACTTCACTTCCTGTGTTGAGATTTTATTTAAACTTTACGCGCGTGAATAAAGGCAGACTCTTTTGGGACACATGATGTGAGACATGTGATCTTTGAAAGGCTCTCCAGGCCTGTACATATTATCTAAATTTGAAATACACAGTATATCTGAAATAGCGAATTTTGCGCTAACACAGCTCATATCTTCTCCCTGCCTTTGTGTGTTTTCTCAGAGTTTTTGGGATTCCACCAACACAACAAAAATATGTTCAAGTTAACTAGTTTCCAATAATATTGTCCAAGGATAAACTAGAAGTACTGAAAGAACATTGTGAACCCTATTGGACATGGATTTATGTAATTGAACAAATCTTCTGTACTGTGTGGAATATATTGGAGCTGACATCAAGAAAACAGAGCTGGCGGCAGAGGATGAATGGGGGATCGGGTAGAGGTAAGGAACTGCTGATTTTTTACTTTAATGCATGGTGGATCCATTGACAGGGGTTTTCTTATCTCAGAGATCCCCTTTAAACTAATGCCACTACTCAGTCAATATCTCATTTAGTATTCAAATAATGTCACCACTTATTGTGCATTTAATGCCAACACACATAAAGCTACTACTCAGTCAATATTCCATTCAGTGTTTAAATAATACTGCAATTTAGTGTTTAATAATGCTGCCACACACGGATAACCTATTACCCCAATTCTGGCCCTTCTCACAAATATTTCCCAATTCTTTTATCCTTTAGTCCTGTAGTTTTATTCATGAGTTATCAGATGTACTCTTGTTCCCCAGTGTTCCACATGACCATTGCTCTTATAATAAGAATTTTTATTTGTATAGTGCCAACCTATTCCGCAGAGCTCCTGGGCTTAATGCCATATATAAAATTATGGCGGGGATTTAAGCCTACTGCTCTGCAATCAATCAGAGACAGGACGGGGAGGGAGGGTGGGGGTTCAGCTGAAAACCCAGAGGAGTAGGTAGGATGGGGTTTTTAACCCTTTATGCCTTTTGCTTCCCCGAGTACACAGTGCTCAATGAGTGCTGTGTAGGGAAAAGTGAAAGTAGAAGTGTGACTTTCACTACGGGAGACAGGGGGTCATGTGACCACCGGGATTCTCTGCTATAGCAGAGCTGCAGGGTTGTGCTAGACCCTGGCCAGCTCTGCCAGTGACTAATGTCACTACAGGAGTTGTTTTCTGCTGTAACTGGGGCTCCGATGGATGCCCCAGCTACAGTGGGAAAGTGTCAAATACAAAAAATAAACAAAAAAACATGTGAATGTCCCCCAGAGGTCTTACATGACATCATGGGGGCACATATAGTAAAAACATAATTAGATAAATAAGTAAATAAAAATTACAGAATACAGCAACAATATATACATCAGAAAGAAAATAACCCCAAACCGACGCCAACCCAAACCGTCGCTGTATTCGCCCTGTAAACCAAAACCATACATATTATATATCAAAACGTCCGAAACAAAATGAGGAACCCGTTCCCATACTTTATTTTAGTGTAAATGTACTAAATAAAAAAAGTAGAATGTTTTTAAAAAAAAAAGAAAAAATTTTTAGCTTTTTACCCCCAATAAAACTAAAAAACGTGGGGAAAAAAAGTCAGTGAAAAAGATATTAAAAACAGCCCTATATGTCATGGGGAAAAAAACGCAGCAAAAATGATTTTGGTAGCTGAAGGAAAAAAAACAGAGCAGTAAAACCACCACATGGCTAAAATCCCTAAAAAGTATTAGGTCCTTAAAGGGGAGGTCTCGCGAAAGCAAGTGGGGGTATACACTTCTGTATGGCCATATTAATGCACTTTGTAATATACATCGTGCATTAAATATGAGCCATACAGAAGTTATTCCACTTACCTGCTCCGTTGCTAGCGTCCTCGTCTCCATGGTTCCGTCTAAATTCGCTGGCAGCTTGCTTTTTTAGACGCGCTTGCGCAGTCCGGTCTTCTCCTTTCAGCACGAGCCGCTTCAGTGTGCTCCCCGCTACAGCTCTTCTGCGCATGCGCAGACGAGCTGTCACTGCTCGGGAGCGCGCTGGAGCGGCCATTCTGTACCATCCTCTGTTAGAGGAAGGTGCAGAAACTGGAGCTGCCCAGCGGAGAAGCCCAGCCCAGCAGCCCAGCTGTCCCGAGAAGCCGCCCAGGTAAGTGATGGGTCGGGGGGTGATCTTCACTAACAGGTGAAGGTCCCGGGCCACAGCGGTAGGCCCCGGAGCCCAGCGCTAGGTTCCGGAGCCCAGCGCTGGGCTCCGGAACCTAGCGCTGGGCTCCGGAGCCTAGCGCTGGGCTCCGGGGCCTAGCGCTGGGCTCCGGGGCCTAGCGCTGGGCCGAGGGGGCCTTCGTCTGTCAGGGTCTAGCGCTGGGGAGCCGGGGCGGTAGCGCTGGGGAGCCGGGGCGGTAGCGCTGGGGAGCCGGGGCGGTAGCGCGGGGGAGCCGGGTCTAGCGTGGTGGGGGGGCCGGGGGCTGCGCCGGTTACCTGCTGCCTGGCAGTGGGTGACTGGTCGGCCGTGTTCACTCCAGGGGTCCGGTCGGCGGCTGCGGGGCGTCGTGTTGTCATGGAGACACAGCTGGTAGCGTCTCGGGAGCGCGCACGTCGGGCTGCAGCAAGCGACAGGAAAAAAGCCGGCGGCCATCTTGGGGAAACTTTTATAAGTTGCTGAAACGCTGGAACGGTAAGTACAAACCAGCTAGAAAAGTCATTTACAGGGGGGCTTAGTAATGTGTGCTTAATTAGGGGGACTGGGAAAAAAAAAAAATTCACTGCTTCCTCGAGACATCTCCTTTAAGGTACAAAACAGCCTGGTCCTTAAGGGGTTAAAGCACGGCGGAACACGAACGTTACATGTGGTATACACTTAATTGGAGATACTTTTACAGCATATTACAGCATCTTATGTACAGACCGGAATTCACTTTCTCTATGATTTCCCATGAGTTAATGTTGCTACATACATAACTTAATACCCCTATTCTAAGCCTTAAAGGAGCCCTGCCATAAGTTTTTTTAAACCTTGATCCACTAAATCTTATGTGCGGTCCAGAATTCAGTTTCTGTGTGCTTTCCCATGAGATGTTCCTTATAAATCTCATCAGAATGCATAGAGAAACTAACTTCTTGCCTTTACATAACAGCCTGCAAGAGTCACATTTACATGAGGATGAGCTCAGGATCTCTACAGTGATTTTTAGGATATATCATACTTACCCCCAGATAAATCTCGTGAGGCTTCTTGAAGTCCATGAGATGTAAATTCCCAATCAGCGGCAAACATCTGGGTCCCGGAGGAAAATTTGTGACATGACTTTTTTTCCAGCTCTTTAAGATATATAAAAGAGTGAAAATCAGCACAAAATAAGAAGCTAAAGAAAGCCCGAAATCCATAGTTGTAACCAGAGCTGATGCTGGTGCAGAAATCTGAGAGCTGAAGAAGGGAGCTTAGGCTTTATATAACCCTTAGTATTCACCTTTATCACATTTACACTGCAGCTACAAACATTGGGAATACATGCCAAATAGAGAATCATTAAATGTGTGGTCATGGTGAACCTTCGTTTTGAGTTTACAATAACTCTTTTGTGCTCCACTCTTTACATAAGACTTATTCGCTATTCTTGGAGTTATGGAAACAGCGCTGCACTGGGTGCTCAGCCCTTTTCGTAAACCCTTTTCACCTCTGGGAGCCTGGCCAGCAGGATGAGAGTGCCAGGATAGGCTACAGCCCAGAGATGGAAATACACCATTGGCACATAGGGTTCATACAATTATGCTGTGGTCATGCCATATTTGTATTGATTTGATGACTCAAGAGAGGGAAGTGTATTGGACAACCACCATCTAAGAGCAATGTCCTGGATCAGAGAAAACTCAGATGACCGTTACTTACCCCCTGAAATCCCACCATCAATAGCTATTGCTGCATCAATAAAGGTTGGGGGGCTCCCTATGTTTTATCCCTGTCAGTGGCAGCAATGTAATTGATGTGGTAGGTGGTTTTACTGCCTTACTTAACACAGGGTTGCAGACTTGTTCTGAGAGTCCGCCTGTTAGGACAGTAAGGCCGCCTGCAGACGAGCGGGTCAGATCCGGCGGCGAGAATTCTCGCCGCGGGACCCGACCCGAGAGCCTGCAGTGACGAGCGCGTACTCACCCGCGCCTGGCGGCCCCGGCTCTTTCATGTGTCGGCTGCCGCGCAGCTGGCGCATGCGCAGACCGTAGCCGGCGGCCAGGTGAGTGCGAGCCCCGCACAAAAATAGGACATGCCGCGGTTTGTTTGCCGCGCGAGATTTCGCGCGGCCAAACCGCGGCCGTCTGCATAGGAGTGCGTATTGTAATGCACTCCTATGCAGACTTTCAGCGGCGGAAATCCCGCGGGAAATACCGCCGCGGGATTTCCGCCCGTGTGCAGGCGGCCTAAAATAAAGTAAAAACAAAAAGATTCAATACCCTTGATGGTAAGAAAAAAACTCTAACAACATGAACAAAAAAGCAAAAATAAGTATATAATAAAACGGAGAGGATTAAATAAAAGTCATAAAATTATATATATATACATATATATAGTGTATGCATATATGTGTGTATACCTATATATATAAAATTGAATGTCTGTCTGTTTGTCCTTTATGCAAAGTAGTATGCGCTACTACACCATTCATCCGATCACCATGAAACTTTGGGAAGTTGTTGAGTACACTCCTGGGAAGATTATAGGCATAGTACAACTATCCTATGATAAATGGCGCGCGTGCGAGCGTCATCGACAGTTACGCCCCCCACATAGATCGTTTGATTTCTATCATTGCCACTAATTTTTTCACTTCCCGATGTCGCAAAAACATGAAATTTGGTACGAGCATTGATTATGACATAAATAGGAAAAGCTAATGGGTCCCAACTCGAATACTCAATTCTAAGCGCAAAAGAATTAGCATCCAAATTTTACGTACGGAATCTAATTCTCTCACTTCCCAATGTAATAGAAACTTGAAATTTGGCACGAGCATTGATTATGTCATAAGTAGGAAAAGGTAATTGGTCCCAACTCGATTATTCAATTCTAAGCGCAAAGAAATTAGCGTGCAAATTTTACGAACGGAATCTAATTTTCTCACTTCCCAATGTCATAGAAACTTGAAATTTGGCACGAACATTGATTATGTCATAATAAGGAAAAGTTAATGGGTCCAAAGTCGATTATTCAATTCTATGCGCCAAAGAATTAGCGTCCAAATTTTACGTACGGAATTTAATTTTCTCACTTCCCAATGTCATAGAAACTTGAAATTTGGCAGGAGCATTGATTATGTCATAAATAGGAAAAGTTAATGGGTCCAAACTCGATTATTCAATTCTAAGCGCCAAAGAATTGGCATCCAAATTTTACGTACGAAATCTAATTTTCTCACTTCCCAATGTCATAGAAACTTGAAATTTGGCACGAGCATTGATTATGTCATAAATAGGAAAAGCTAATGGGTCCATACTCGATTATTCAATTCTAAGCGCAAAAGAATTAGCTTCCAAATTTTACGTACGGAATCTAATTCTTTCACTTCCTGATGTCATCTAGATATATAAAAAGGAATGTATGTCTGTCTGTCTGTCCTTTATGCATTACTACACCATTCATCTAATCGCCATAAATCTTTGGGAAGTTGTTGAGTACACTTCTGGGAAGATTACTGGCATAGTACATCAATCCTACGATAGGTGGCGCGTGTGCGAGCATCGTCAACTGTTCTGCCCCCCAGACAAAGATCATTTGATTTCCATCTTAAGCACAAAAGCAAAAGGCATTACGACCAACGGGATGCGTGTTCAACTACAAAATGATGCATCCGCCGAACGTTTCGCAAGGCAATTGCTGAATATTGAGAATGCTGAGGTAAAATGAAAGCTGCGCTGTGATTGGTTGCAATTTCTTATACTGCTGAGGTAAAATGAAAGCTGTGCTGTGATTGGTTGCTATTTCTTATACTGCTGAGGCAACATGAAAGCTGTGCTGTGATTGGTTGCTATATATTATACTGCTGAGGCAACATGAAACCTGTGCTGTGATTGGTTGCTATATATTATACCACTAAGGTAACATGAGAGCTGTGCTGTGATTGGTTGCTATATATTATACTGCTGAGGTAACATGAAAGCTGCTGTGCTGTGATTGGTTGTTATATATTATACCGCTGAGATAACTTGAAAGCTGCGCTGTAATTGGTTGTTATCTAGATATATATATATATAAAACGAATGTATGTATGTATGTCTGTCTTCGCAGCAACGCGCGATGGGTAAGCTAGTCTATATATATAAAATTTAATCTATGCGTGTGTCTGCGTGCGTGTCTGTCTGTGTGTCTGTCTGTTTGTCCTTTATGCGCTACTACATCATTCATCTGATCGCCATGAAACTTTGGGAAGTTGCTGAGTACACTCCTGGGAAGATTATAGGCATAGTACAACTATCCTACGATAAATGGCGCGCGTGCGAGCGTCGTCGACAGTTAAACCCCCCCACGTAGATTGTTTGATTTCCATCACTGCCACTAATTCTCTCACTTCGTGATGTCGTAGAAACATGAAATTTGGCAGGAGCATTGATTATGTCATAAATAGGAAAAGTTAATAGGTCCCAACTCAATTATTCAATTCTAAGTGCAAAAGAATTGGCGTCCAAATTTTACGTACGGAATCTAATTCTCTCACTTCCCAATGTCATAGAAACTTGAAATTTGGCACAAGCATTGATTATGTCATAATAAGGAAAAGTTCAAGGGTCCCAACTCGATTATTCAATTCTAAGCGCCAAAGAATTAGCGTCCAAATTTTACGTACGGAATCTAATTTTCACACTTCCCAATGTTATAGAAACTTGAAATTTGGCACGAGCATGGATTATGTCATAAATATGAAAAGCTAATGGGTCCCAACTCGATTATTCAATTCGAAGTGCCAAAGAATTAGCGTCAAAATTTTACGTACGGAATCTAATTTTCTCACTTCCCAATGTAATGTGGCACGAGCATTGATTATATCATAAATAGGAAAAGGTAATGAGTCCCAACCCAATTATTCAATTCTAAGCGCCAAAGAATTAGCGTCCAAATTTTACGTACATAATCTAAATCTCTCACTTCCCAATGTCATAGAAACTTGAAATTTGGCACAAGCATTGATTATGTCATAAATAGGAAAAGTTTAAGTTTCCCAACTTGATTATTCAATTCTAAGTGCCAAAGAATTGGCGTCCAAATTTTACGTACGGAATCTAATTTTCTCACTTCCCAATGTCATAGAAACTTGAAATTTGGCACAAGCATTGATTATGTCATAAATAGAAAAAGTTCAAGGGTCCCAACTCGATTATTCAAATCTAAGCGCCAAAGAATTAGCGTCCAAATTTTACGTACGGAATCTAATTTTCACACTTCCCAATGTTATAGAAACTTGAAATTTGGCACGAGCATGGATTATGTCATAAATACGAAAAGCTAATGGGTCCCAACTCGATTATTCAATTCTAAGCGCCAAAGAATTAGCGTCGAAATTTTATGTACGGAATCTAATTTTCTCACTTCCCAATGTAATGTGACACGAGCATTGATTATATCATAAATAGGAAAAGGTAATGAGTCCCAACCCAATTATTCAATTCTAAGCACCAAAGAATTAGCGTCCAAATTTTACGTACGGAAATTAATTCTCTCACTTCCCAATGTTATAGAAATTTGAAATTTGGCACGAGCATTGATTATGTCATAAATAGGAAAAGTTAATGGGTCCCAACTCGATTATTCAAGTCTAAGCACCAAAGAATTAGCGTCCAAATTTTACGTACGGAATGTATTTTTCTCACTGTCCGGTGCCATAGAAACATGAAATTTGGCACGAGCATTGATTAAGTCATAAATAGTAAAAGTTAATAGGTCCCAACTCGATTATTCAATTCTAAGCGCCAAAGAATTAGCGTCCAAATTTTACGTACGTAATCTAATTCTCTCACTTCCCAATGTCATCTATATATATAAAAATGAATGTATGTCTGTCTGTCTGTCCTTTATGCATTACTACACTAGATATATAAAAACAAATGTATGCATGTATGTCTGTCTACGCAGCAACGCGCGACGGGTAAGCTAATATATATATATATATATATATATATATATATATATGTATATGTATATATATATATATATATATATATATATATATATATATATATATATATATATATATATATATATACACACACACACACACACACACACACACACACACACACACACACACACACACACACATATAATAGGGTTTGTGTGCTGGCTGCTTGTAATTGGTATTTTTTGAATAATTTCCTTGAGTAATAAAAGGGTAGTCAGTGTTTTTTCTATATACACGGTGAGGCAAAAGTTTGGGCACACATATTTAACTGGCATAATATTGAAAGCATTGAACTCTGATGTATGAAGGCATTTGAAAACCCTGAACTGAATTTAATATGGTCAGAATTTGAAATGGTGACCAATAATGTTTCCTCCACCAAAAAAATATGCAGCCTCCATTTCAATTAATACACATTGAAAATCAAATTTCTCATTATTACAGCAGTTAAACGAGCGTGTCCAGACTTTTGCCTTACCCTGTACTTTCTGTATTAATTCCTTACTGATTTTCAAGATCTCTGCTTGCCAGTGAGAGCCTTCATTGTTTGCTTTCAGAAGATAAAAATTTATTGTGTTTACATTCTACGCCAATCAGAGATAACAATAAAACCAATGATTGGAGAAGCTGATAATGAGAACAATGGCGCTTGGCAGGGTGGTAAGTGTTAGCCAACAAGGGATTAATCAGTTCTTGAAGTAGGAGCAGAAAAAGTATTTTAGACAATTGTAAGACTCTGTTAGTAACTGTGGCAGAAGCCAACTTATGATGGCGGAGTCAGCGGAGTTAGAGTATTTCTAAAATGGCAGGTCATGTGGGCAGTGCTCTCCACATAGCTTCTAGTTTCTGTCCAATCTGACCTGATCACCCCCCCCCCCCCCCTCTTTGATCCATTTGCCAGATTGAAGGAACTTTCACATATTCATAGGGGAAATATTGGGGCTATACCACCCTACAATATTGCCATAAATAGGGATTCCCTCAAAAAGATTCTCATATAGTATGACCATTTGTCTTGCGTCAGAATTACAAATAGGCAAAGCTCAGGACTGCATGATACTGGAAGTAAGAGGGGAATGGGAAGAAAATCTAAGACATGTGCCCTGGAATTGGAGGATATATCCATATCATAGGCCAGAAATCTATACCGGGAGGTTTACATCTGGGACACTGTTGATGTAAAGATGTAGCAATCATGCCGTCACATTATGATAACTTAGTGACATAGTTCAACCTATTACACCCCTATTTACAGCATTGTAGTGCATTGAAGCTAAAGGCGTTACCTGCTGTCGTTTCAACTGATAGGTCATCAGTTGATGGATATGGGTCTGCTGCTAGGACCCCCGTCCATCAAGTGATGATCCAGGCCGCTGTCCAATGCATCAGGCCGGACATTGTCATTGGCAGTCAGCAGCGGAAGTGGGAGTGTCAGCTTCACTCCATGGTTGCCCACTGTGCGAAAAATTGCTAGACAGTCTGTAAAAATATGGCACTTCTTTGCAGTGTCTGTGAAAAAAAGGGATGCTTCCATGATTTTCTTTTTCTTTAATGCTGTTGCTACTTGAGCAGGTTATTATGACTGTAATTATCATCATTTTACGTCTCCAAGTAAAAGTTTGTAATAAGTTAGGCTACCTCCACATGGGTGAGTGCCGTATCAGGCTGATAAACTCGGCATGATATCACGTTCACCAAGGTGCGTTTTCAAGCAGATGCATGGCATTTTTCTGCAAAAAAACATCCCCCACTTTTGGGAAGTAGCAATCAGGCACTATAGACGATTGGCAAATGTTTCCTATGGTTTTCAAAGTGAAACCTCTCATTCCAATCATGTGCACATCGCACGGCATGCAACATGTTGTACTGTCTCATTGAAAACAATTGGGTGATGGTTTCCGAGAAACGTGAAAAGATAGGACATTTTGATCCTGGCTTACAAAAATTAAATGAAAAGCGATCAAAATCATTAAAGTGCTCCTGTCAAACTTCCTTTAATCACTTTAGTGCGTAATGACAAACAAATATATCCACCAATCAAACAGCTAAATTGCGCACTCTTTAAGAACTTAGTGAATCCTGCATTGTGTATGGGGTTGGAGCCAATGATCCTGGAAGTCTGTTCCAACTCTACCATTGGACTGAAGGACACTGCCCTCTCCTGGTTCTCTTCCTACCTATCTGACCGCTCCTTCAGTGTCTGCTTTGCTGGCTCTATCTCCCCTGCTCTTCCCCTTGCTGTTGGGGTCCCCCAGGGCTCGGTCCTTGGCCCCCTCCTCTTCTCCATCTACACAGCCCCCATTGGACAGATCATCAGGAGATTTGGTTTCCAGTACCATCTCTATGCTGATGATACCCAGCTATACACCTCCTCTCGGGACATTTCAGCAACATTCCTCCAGAACGCCACCGACTGTCTGTCTGCTGTCTCTAACACCATGTCCTCTCTCTACCTAAAAGTGAACCTCTCTAAAACTGACCTACTGGTGTTCCCGCCCCCTACTAACTGACCTCATCCTGACATCTCCATCTCAGTGTGTGGAACCACCATAACTCCCAGACAGCACGCACACTGCCTTGGGGTCATATTCGACTTCGATCTCTCCTTCACCCCCTACATCCAATCTTTCGCCCGAACCTGTCAGCTGCACCTCAAGAACATCGCTAGAATACGCCCTTCTCTCACCGTGGACACACTAAAAACGCTCACTGTTGCCCTCATCCACTCTTGGCTCGATTATTGCAACTCGCTGCTGATAGGTCTCCCCTGCCCCAGACTCTACCCTCTCCAATCCATCCTGAATGCGGCAGCCAGGCTCATCTTCCTGTCCAGCCGCTACTCGGACACCCCTGCCCTGTACTGGTCACTGCTCTGGCTGCCCGTTAAATACAGAATACAATTTAAACTCGGTACTCTCATCCACAAAGCCCTCCACAGCACTGCCCCGCCCTACATTGCTTCCTTCATCTCAATTCACCACCCAGCCCGCGCCCTCCGCTCTGCTAATGAAATTAGACTAAGTGCCCCTTTAATTCGAACCTCTCATTCTTGCCTCCAAGACTACACCAGAGCAGCACCAGTCCTCTGGAACGTGCTACCAAAAAATATCTGGGCAATCACTGACACACTAAACTTCAGGTGTGCTCTTAAAATGCACCTCTTCAGGGAGGCATACCATATCCTCTAAACCAAACCCCTCAGTACTCCGCCTGATAACATGCTCCCTGTCCCACAGACTGCAATCCCTGCTAGCCGTAATCACCCGGCACCCGCAGTCATCCGCCCTTATACGGCCTGACCATTGTCTACGTTTATAGCATCTCTCACTCTCCACCTCACCATACCATGCACATCTCCAGCCTCTTTACCTTCTGTATCACCCCATTATTTGTAGTATGAAAGCTCGTTGGAGCCCCTCACCCCTACTGTTTCCATCAATTGATTACTTCATGTAACCGTTGTCTTGTGTTATTTCCCCTGTATTGTAAGCACTGTGGAATATGTTGCCGCTATATAAATAAAGATTATTATAAAGATTATTATTTTATGATTCCATTATTCTATGAACTTTCCAACTACACCTATGATCCAATAAGAATCGCAAAAAGAAAGACCAGTAATTCTCATAGATGACATGTGAAGCTTGCTGTTGCGATATACTACAATCTCACGCATGTGCAGTGAGTACAAATGCTTCCATCCTAAGTGGGTGATGTGCACATGTGTGGAAAAAGGCATTGCATTGCCAGTCGACCAAATCTCTACACAGGTCAAATACATAGCAAAATAAGTGCCACACCAGTATGGTGACAAAATCCCTACATCAGCATGAGCTTGTAAGTGTTACTGCGTCTAGTCAGAAGCAGGTAAATGATTGAGATTCAAGTGTATCAGTAATAAAGGGGGTTTATAATTGCCATATTAATAGTAAATAATATATGTATTATTCAGCGGACCGGGCATAAACTAATAGGTAAGAAAAAATGCAGGCTCACCTCAATGGAGTAAAACGTATTACTTATGGTTAACTGACATGGTAATAAAATACAATAGAATAATGTGGGTGTCATCCCTAAGGCTGCATTCCCCCGAACGTATATTGGCTCGGTTTTCACGCCGAGCCGATATACGTTGTCCTCATGTGCAGGGGGGGAGGATGGAAGAGCCAGGAGCAGGAGCTGAGCTCCCGCCCCCTCTCTGCCTCCTCTCCACCCCTCTGCACTATTTGCAATGAAAGGAGGTGGGACAGGGGCGGGGCTAAGTGGTGCGAATGAGCCCCGCCCCTGCCCCGCCTCCCCCCATTGCAAATAGTGCAGAGCGGCGGAGAGGAGGCAGAGAGGGGGCGGGAGCTCAGTTCCTGCCCCTGGCTCTTCCATCCTCCCCCCCTGCACACGAGGACAACGTATATCGGCTCGGCGTGAAAACCGAGCCGATACACGTTCGTGTGAATCCAGCCTAAAAAAGTACTTTAATCTTCATTAATGGGATTTCCGGGTTATTATAGCTGTTACAATATTTAACCCCCTATTTGACCACAGACTTCTTCATTGCAGTCTTACACTTTAAAACTGGTACCACACAAGGGTTAAAATTCAAATGCATCCTAGAGGGTAATAAATAAAACAAGGAAATGTCTGAGCATTGCCCATATGAAATATATGTCTGCCAATCATGTAAACTTATACAATAGAGATATTTTCTTAGGGGGCCGAAGCAGCATTTACAAGGTATAAAGGGGGCTAAATTGGACCTTAGCCTAAAAAGTTAAGTATCCCTTATTAAAATTTAAAGGGGTTGTCCGGCAGATGAAGTTAATTTTTTTGGGGAGATACAACCTGCAAATACAAGCGTATAAAATATACACTAAACCCCCATTTAAGTAGCCCTTTCCGCTTACCTGAACAAGCTTTTTATCTTCTTTTGTAGAAATTCTCTTCAAAGATGGCGCCGGGGGTCTTCTCCCATGGTGTACCGAGGGACTTCTCCTATGGTGCACCACAGTATATGCTCCGACGTGCGCGCTCCCGATGACGTCGGTCACATACTTTTCAAGCCCCGATGGTGTCTCCTTGGCTCTTCTCCAAGCAGCAGCGGCAGGCAGACACTCACTCCGCTCTGGTATATGAAACCAGGAAGTGAGTGTACTGCGCATGCGCCGACCGGCGGCGCGCGTCCCCTGCAATGATTAGGTAAAGAGCGCGGTCCCGGCGGAAGAACGAAGGACTGCGCATGCGCGGAGGGGAAGAGGTGCGTTCCCGCGCCGACGATAGCTGCTGCCGGCCCGACAAGAAAACCAGACGATTTCTTGTCGTAACCACGGACGACCGAGGGGCAACACGGGGGGGGGGGCACCCTAAAGGTAAGTGAATAACTTCTGTTTGCAACATTTTCAATGCACAATGTACATTACAAAGTGCATGGAAATGTGCAAACGGAAGTAATGAGATATGATGTTTATGGCCGGACAACCCCTTTAAGGTTGGAAATATTGCCCTTATGTACAGAATTCATGTGCCTGGCTACAGGGGTGTCAGTCTGTGTTTGAATAAAATTCAGTTGTTTTGAGAATTTGCAATGAAATTCTTGTGTACTTTTGCCCACATACATTTTTGGGCCATGTAAGTAATTTCTGTAATTTAATAATTAACAAATTATTTCATGCTGTAGGTTTTACCATCAAGTGGATTAACAAAGACCTTTGTTTTGAGAACAGCCCTGACCTACCATCAAGGCCGGAGGCTCTGTCTCTCTTATCACCTATCCCATTCAGATACTATGCTAGGTTTATCCATCTGATTACTTTATTAATCCCTAGACCATCAGGGATAGACCGTGGCTGTTGAATATTAACACACATGGTCTTTCCTTTATCTTGAGGTTATGATATATGGCTGAGTAGAGGCCGAGGCTGTTGACAATTATCACAGCACAGTCCTTATTATACAGACCGGGGCTGTTGCGCATCAACACAGCACGATTCTAACTACATTGGATAAGCCATTTAACCTACTTTGCAAAGAATATTGCTTCCTGCTGGAAGCATTTGTACCGTTTTTTCAATACTTACCGGCTATTTAACCACATTGGGCCATTTCTTTTAAGTACAGTGGCCCAGCTGAGTTTTTTGCAAAGTAGAAATACATGGTTCGAATAAGACTTGGCATTAGTAACAACATTGGGCTATATGACTAATCATCCTATGTGCAGCACAGTTGAATAGTTGCAGATTCTCAAGTTCTTTTGGGAATTTTTTGGTCATCATAAAACAACAATATATTTTCTCTAATTTACAACTATAAGGCTCACTATACTCCTGATGATCTACTGATATCCAGCGGAGAACCGCGTCGAGAAAGAAATATATGAGAAATAAATACATAACGAGCTTACTATTACTGAATAGAGAAAGTAACAAAGAATGACCTCACTATTGATGATCAACATCGAGAAATATATGAGAAAGAAATATATAACGAGCTTACTAACATCTGAGTTCTACTATAATAAGTGGCTCTATTTAGAGAAAGCTAGTCTCTAGGCTTCATGAATACAGGCACCATACACTAGAAAGAGCCTGTTTCCATGCGCAATATATATCAGCCTATAGATGAGTTGTCACCATATGATCTAATCCCAAATCTAACTAATATTTTGTACTATTGTTGCGTGTAGATATAGAAGTAGTTCCACAATCTATCCACTGTATATATATTTATCTTGACAGGGGGGGGGGGGGGTTGTATTTGTTTTTGACTTTTCTCCTAATTTACTCTAAACTGTGAAGGGCGTTTAACCTTAATTTTTGGACTTTCTGCCTCTGTGAATAAAAAAAATGTTTTGTGAACAGAGGAGCAAAAAGAACCGCAATCTTGACTGCCTCTCAAACTTCCATCTAACCAGGAGGGGCCCTGTGGGGAATCTTAATCACAGTGGATGTGTACCAATAGATTCCTAAGATTTAGACCCATATGGTATATAATACTTGGATTTCAAGAGTTCACCATAGAAAAAACAGAGTGGCCAAACTGTTTTAGACTCTGGTATACGCGTGGGTAAAAGGCATTGTAGAATTCAAGAGATCATCACATTTGTAGTTTTAGCCTTTTTTTTATATGCAGCTCTTAGATGTTTAGTAGTAGGATATCTTTTCAATCTAAAATGTCCAAATACTTTATTGCTTTCCGGTTGGATTTTACAGTCATTAGAATAACTTTGTCGCACCCTCAAGTATTGACCCAGAATGCTTTTTCTAAGGAAGAGTGGGTTCCAACTATGCCATGTAAGTAGTTTGTGGGTAGCGGTCGTCTTTCTAAAGATCTGGATGAGACCATCCTGGTCTATTGAGAGTCAATTGAGAGTCAGGGTCTATTAAGTCAAATCCAAGAAGTTAAGTAATTTCTTCTGAATGTCAGATGTGAATTTCATTCTGATATAATTATCATTCAGGATCATAATGAAGCTGTTAAATAAAGAAACCTCCCCTCCCTACAAAATCAAAATATCATTGATAAAATGGCTCTAAAATAAGATGTGATTAGTTAAATGTTCCGTTGATTCAGGACTAACACAAGAAGATTCCCACCACCCAAAAAAAAGGTTTGCATTAATTGGTACATGAGATGTCCCTGTTCTGGGACCATGTCAATGGGCATGGTTGGAACTGCTGGCTTTCCACATCAGAGTGCTAGGTTTGAATACATGCAATACAAATGCAGATTGTATCTTCTACCTGTGATTGTGTGTTTTCCCAAGGTTGTCATGTTTCCACCACTATGCCAAAAATATGTTCGGCTGAACTAATACCCAATGATATTGCCCCAAGGGCAAATTCTGTTTCAAAATAATCTGTCTTTATATAATATATTCACAGAATAGGATTAAAAAATAACCTTTATTTACTTGGATTAAAATCAGAGCAATTTGCTAATTAATGCCAGATAAAGACAAAATTGACAAGAGGGGAACCCAGGTATGGACTCATCTCTCTGATATGTTATTATAACAGGGATTCTTAACACCTAAAGTGGTGCTACATTTATGAGAGACCCCTTCAGCAAAAGGCATTGACTAGAAATGGTGTCACCTCAGGGGTACAATCTCTAGCAAAAATTAATTAAGGTGTAAAGGTAGAAGAAAATGTATTATGACTAGAGATGAGCGAGCGTACTCGGAAAAGCACTGCTCGCTCGAGTAATTTGCTTTATTCGAGTATCGCTGTGCTCGTCCCTGAAGATTCGGGTGCCGGCACGGAGCGGGGAGCTGCAGGGGAGAGCGGGGAGGAACGGAGGGGAGATCTTTCTCTCCCTCTCTCCCGCCCGCTCTCCCCTGCTCCCCGCTGCGACTCACCTGTCAGCCGCAGCGGCACCCGAAGCTTCAGGGACGAGCACAGCGATACTCGGATAAAGCAAATTACTCGAGCGAGTAGTGCTTTTCCGAGTACGCTCGCTCATCTCTAATTATGACCATAGAGGTATCAGATATTGTATCTCCCAAAGGCCACTCTACTAGATTTCTCTAGATTCTTGGTGTATACTTATGGCGGGTAATCCAGCTGTTAGCAAAACAGTCATTAGACATAATGGTTATTTTTTAAATTCTATTCTATGAAGACATTTTTTAGGTAATTAGGATTTTTTCTGCATTCTGTGATTTCTCTTATCTAAATATAATAAGCTCAAACATTACGATCCATCAACATTGGTATATGTATCCATATATAAACCACACCATATGTCAGGACATTGATACCACAGCAAATCTCCAGATGGCAAAAACTATAAATGCAATGTACTCTTTTACAGTACTAACTATTTTAGCTGTCATTGACTTTATACTGATATGGTGAATATATTGTATTTGAAGTTTATACTGGCTGAAGATTTGCTGTGCCATACCACCGATGTTCTGACATATACGGTGTGGACATTGTGTTTATATTCCTACAAATACAAAAGTTGAACGTAGTTTGTAGTATTTGAGGATATTATATTAATATACGCTACCTTGAAATGGAATTTGAGTCTACTGTTCAGTTTTTAATGCGTTTAGATTCAATTTTGATCCGAACTCTAAATACCCCGGCTCTAAATCTGTATACAGTACACCCTGCTGACCTCTATTTGGAATATGAAGAAATAAAACACTGAACGTTTCATCAGCTGGTGCTGGATGCCACATATATTTATTTTAATAAGTAACTGGGTACTGATTCTTCTGGAGGCTGTCTTTATTAGGGTCATGAATTTGGCTTCTACTAGAGGTGAGTGAGTCTTTAAAAATTTACCTAGTAGGTATTCTGCCAACAGTATTTCCATTACGCCTCTGTACTGTATGTATCACCAACAGGTCCATAGAGGCTAAAATTTTACAATATATGATACATATTTCTGCATTCACGGTTTCATATGCAGTAAACATGTCCCCATTATAGACACATAGATTAGAGTGCCCCTGTGTTTGGTACTGTAGAGAATGGGCTGTTGTAATCCAGTGAAGGGTATTCCTTGTCTTTCTGCTGCCTGAGGCAAATAATGTCTCTCCCCTCCCACACACCTCCCCACCACTAGTAATTCAGCATCGAAGGAGCAGGCCCTCAGTCGAGGAGACAGCAGGGTAGAGACAAAACCTTGTCACAGGGCTCCACCATCTCCTCCCTAAAGGTAGCTCAGGACCTGACCTCGTTACTGATAGGGGGAGATCATGAATAGTTACCTGTATTCAGGTTTGTCACTCATGACGCCAACGTTCCATCCTCTGTGGTGGATCTCTCAGATGTAATAATGTAGAATAAAGTAGTCCTCACACACAAAGTGTCTTTTCTGGATGGGAACGGGAATAGAGATGAGCGAACGTACTCGTAACGAGTACTTACGCACCCGAGTACCGCCATTTTCGAGTACTTCAGTACTCGGGTGAAAAGATTCGGGGGGCGCCGGGGAGCGGGGAGAGGCGTGGCGGTGCGGGGGGTAGCAGCGGGGAACAGGGGGGAGCCCTCTCTCTCTCCCTCCCCCCCCCCACTCCCCACTGCTACCCCCCGTGCCGCCACGGCGCCCCCTGAATCTTTTCACCCGAGTACTGAAGTACTCGAAAATGGCGGTACTCGGGTGCGTAAGTACTCGTTACGAGTACGTTCGCTCATCTTTAAACAGGAATGTTCGGTCCTGTCCGGACACTTAAACTTTTATTGTTGTTTGCTTGTAGCAAACAACAATAAACAGCTCTTACAGTGGTGAAGCAGTGAGGATTCACAGGGCATTTGTACATCCACAGTCGCAGTTATCCGTAGGCACTCGGTCTCCCGGTAACTCTCTCTCATCTGTCAGTCACTCAATTGTTCCCTGCTCTCTGGCTGTTTCTCTCTCTCCGGACGCATACAGTTCTTGCGTGACTTTTCCCTTGTCCGGGCTAGTGAAGGTAATTTTCAAAAAAAGAGGAAATAAAAAGAGAAGTAGCAAAAGCTGATGTCACTCATCTATCAATCTGCAGGTTTAATTCTAAAGTGAGGTATGCCACTACAGTTTTTCCCAATTCAAATCACCGCATGATGATCCAATACAGATCTGAACAATACTGTACTCAAATACTACTGCTATTATGTTTTTTGTTATTAACACCACTCATTGTATAATTAATGTTGTCATTTAGGCTCTATTCACATCTTAAAATCACAGAAAGGGAAATAGGCTCTATGCCCATCTTATATTTGGCTCCGACCAGAGGCCCTGCCAGGGTGTCCATCTAAAATCCCGAAACGTGTTTTGTCCGTTATAGGAGACTTATAAAAAAGGATACTAATAGATCTGTATTTTGGCAGGTTTATTTTCATTTTGAGTATTCTATGTTGGAAAGAAAAGCAGGGTCCACTACCCTTTTCTTTCCTGCATAGAATGCCCCAAACAAATGGAAACCTGCAAAATTGCAGACCCACTGGTCTTCATATCAACAGCTTTCTATAACAGCCGAGATAATGCCGCCACACATAGATAACTTAATATCCCCTATTCTGGGCCTTATCTAACAGATAACCCCTATTCTGGCCCTTAAAGCACCACTCCAACAAATATTTTTCATCCTATGATCCATTAGTCCCAGTGGCATTATTCATGAGCTATCAGATCTATTCTAGTCCACACTATCCCAAGTGACCATCATTCTTGCTCTTCGAATATTAAAGCATTATGTACAGACCAGAATTGAGTTTCTCTATGCTTTCCCATGAGATGCTCAATATGCTCAATATGACTTATATAGAGAAATAGAATTCTTGTCTACAAATTAGAGCCTATACGACTAATACTCAGATTCATATTTACAGAAGGATGATCTCAGGATTTCTTTTGTATTTTATCGATCTATCATACCTCTAGATACGTTTCTTGAGGCTTCTTTAAGTCCATGAGTTGTAAATTCCCCGTGAAAGACCAACATCTGAGTCCAGGAGGAAAATTTATGACATGATATTTATGCCAGGTCTTTAAGACACTTAAGATGTATAAAAGAGTCAAAACCAGTATGAAACAAGAAGCAAAAGAAATGCCAAAACCATAGTTGTGACCAGAGCCGATACTGGTACAGAAATCTGGTAGCTCAGGAGCAGAGCTAATTATTTCATCTAATGCTTGGTCTCCACCTTTACCTCAGTTATGCTGCCAGTACTACCTGTTGTCAACCATTTGGAATAGGTAATAAGTAGAGAATTATTAATTGGACATTTCCTGGTGAATCTTTATATAGAGATACAAATAATGCTTGCTGTGCTACACTATCTATATAACTCCTATTCACGGCTATGCATCTTGCGGAAACAACACAGCACTGTGTGCGCGGCTGTTTTAGACAAACTCATCCGCCTCTGGGAGCTTGGCTAGCGGGATGAGAGCTTCAGGATAGCCAAAGATCCCGAGATGGGGATATTCCTGTAAGGTATAGTGTCATACATTTATACTCTGTGCTCATGCAAGACTTGTGCCAATTTTGATAATTCAAGAGGGGAGTGGTTATGATGAGCATAGTCAAACCAATGGCTCCTTTAGACTTCAAAATAAAAAGAGCCATGCATATGCATCTCCACTTGTTATTGTCTGTGATTGCCCGAGCGCTGTGACCAATTACAAGCAGCGCTCAGCTGTCATTCAATGAATGGCTGAGCATTGACTGTGATTGGCTGAGCTCTCAGCCAATCAGACACAGCCTTTTCAGCAGGCGGGGATGTTAAATCCCCACCTGCTGAAAGAACTTCATTACAGTGATGGGACCCAAGCGGCTAGACGCGCCTGAGCCGCGGCAGCAGCGGACAGGTGAAAGTATATATATATATATATATATATATATATATATATATATATATATATATATATTATTTACACATGCTATGGATGATTTTCAGCGAAGGGCTCATATTTAAATCCCTTCCCTGAAAATCACTGCAGGGGTTGCTGGCAGACCATTGCATTTCTCACCCTAGGCTTATACTCGAGGCACCTAATGTTCCCAGTTTTTTGTGGAAAAATTAGGTGCCTCAGCTTATACTCAGGTCGGCTAATACTTGAGTATATACGGTAATTTCTTCCTCAGGTCGATACACATTGACACGTTGATATTGGGTTTTAAATAAAGAAGACAGACCCAGAAGAAATTCAGAGGTGGTGTTGCTCAAAACAATCATTGATAAAGATTACTCAGCAATGAGAAACTGACAATAAAGGAATTGTAGTACAGAACAGTAAATAAGCAATATTAAATACAGTTGGCTACATATAAAATAGTATATCTATGAAATATAAAAAATACTTCATGCACCATAGTTTTGCATAGCAGCATAATTTATAGAATACAATTTCAGGCATAAATTGATCATATTTAAATAAAACAAATTTAAACCAATAAAGCAAAACGTGCCATTAGCAGAAAGATTATGAGGGGGTGCTGATGAGTATTGAGCCTTACCCAGAAGAAATTGAGCTAGGAAGTTGTAAATTGCAGAGTGTATTTGTCTACTTGAATTTGTCTATATTCAATGATGCAAAAATTAACTACTTAGGAATTTCAACTTATCTTTTTTTTCCAGTCCAAAGTGAATATGGCAGCATCTGCAGAGACATTCAGTGTGAAAGAGCATAGGACCATAATCAAGTTCCTGTTTCTCTAAGGTAAAGGTGCAGAGCAGATTTATAATGAAATGTCACAAACTTTGGGTAACAGTGGCCCTTCATATGCAACAGTTAAATGTTGGGTTGTAATCTTTAAAAGTGGCCATTTCGGTGTTGAAAGTAAGTAACCCAGTGGAAGGCCTGTCTCCGTCTCCTTGCCTGCAAATGTGAAAGCCATCCATGAAATGATCATGGAGGACCACCGAATATCAGCCAGAAGTATTGCTGCACATCTGAGGATATCACGTGAGAGAGTGGGTGCCATTATCCACAATGACTTGGGAATGACAAAGCTTATAGCCAAGTGGATCCTAAAACTTTTGACAACCAAACAGAAGAGGAGATGTGTGGTGACATCGGTGGCTGTCTTGGAACATTTTGTGTGGTGTCCGGATGGAGGCCAGCTGCTGCAGCTGAGACCACAGGGTTCTCAAAGATGGTTGTCATGGGTGGCTCTGTGATCTCTCACCAACAATGGTGCAATGTAGCCCAGCTTGGTCGCGCTCAATGTAAAAGACCCAGGTAGAAATACACAATAGTACTTAGTCCTAACTATGTTGTCACGTGATGCCACTACCTCTTTATAAGCAAAACGGTTGCTCTATGTCGAATGAAAGAGTCCACAAACAAGGTGATCATTTTTGAACTGGAGGTATATGGTTTCCTTTACTCACAGAATCCAGCTTTTATTTTTCAAACATGCAACAAGACAACTGTCTTGGACACAACACTTCTGGCAGGCTACCTTCTTCTTCCACTCTGTTACTCACCCACACATTCCTCGCGGTAATCTAGGTGTCCTCACACCTGCCTTCTCTTGTTGGCTAGTTATTTATCCTGTCTTGTTACAGCAGGAACCGTTAATCTAAGCTCCAGTCCCCGGTGAGTAAAAAACATCCCACTGTACACAAGATAGGCCCACGGCTCTGCGCAGGCCAAAGCTAAAGAGAGCTTCAGCCACCGACTGACGCATCCTCCTCTGCCAACTACATCTCCACACTCCACTACTCACTCCCTTTTAGGCTCCATCCCCTAACTTCTCCACCACCACTACATTGTCACACACAACAAGCAAGTTAGGTAAAACAGACTTGACACAACAAAGTTTGTTAACCCTTACATGGAACACAAATACACACAAGACAATTCACACAAAACGGACTTACATCTACTTTAAAGACACCACAACTCTGGGCTATTACATTTGCAATAAATTAGTCAGATTTCCTAGGAAACTGGTAACTGGTGATGAGACATGGATCCACTGTTATGATCCAGAGACAAAGTAACAGTCTAAAGGGTGGATGCACAGTGGTCACCCCTGGCCAAAGAATTTCTGTATGCAAAGGTCAGTGCAGAAGCAAATGGCAACTATTTTTTGGATAAGAAAGGAGTTCTGCTTGTGGACCTCCCAAAGGGTTCAACCATCAATGCCAAATATTACTGTTCATTATTGACAAAGCTGAGGCAAAATATTAAGGAAAAACGTTGAGGAAATCTGTCCAAAGGTGTCATCCTGTTGCATGACAATTCCCCGTCACACACTGCAGGTGCTAATATTATTAAACTAATGCCCCATCCAACTTAGGGATTATTATTAAACTGATGCCCCATCCGACTTGGGAGTCGGGAAGGAATTTTTTCCCAAAAGGGCTAATTGGCTTCTGCTCTTGGGGTTTTTTGCCTTCCTCTGGATCAACAAAACAGGAGGCTAGACAGGCTGGACTAGATGGACATTGTCTTCATTCAGCCTTACGAACTATGTTACTATGTAACTTATTCGCCCAACCTGGCTCTGTTAGACTATCATGTGTTCCCAATCTCAAAAAACACCTAAAGGGACAACGGTTTGGGAGTGTTTTGGAGGCAACTAATGCTGCAAATAAGTGGTTTGACCAGCAGTCAGAAGAATTCTATTTGCAGGTACTTAAAAAGCTGCAGGAGATGTCCAAGTGCATTGACATCCTGGGGGAATATGTAGAATAGTGTGGCAATTTCAGCTTCCTAGCTCAATTTTTTTCTGGGTAAGGCTCAGTACTTATCAGGATCCCCTCGTACATGCTTTTGTTTTTGTTTTTTTGGATGTGGATAGTTTTAATAAAAACAGCAAGTCATGTAGAAAGACAGATTTTTTTTTATTTTTTTTTAACGCGTTTCATTGAAAAAGTACACAATGGAAAATAAAAGAAATACTACAAATCAAGATGCAAGGAGGTGAGTACTTAGCTGGTGCCGAACTACATCACAAATCCCATACACATGTAAGGATGGTTTCATATCTGCGTTTGGGGTTCTGCTTTCCTGCTATATTTGGGGAGTAGGAAATGGGAACTCCCAAGGCTGAATGGCTGTGTCTAAGGACGGAACCAAACAGCGTCACGCGGACCCCATTGACTATAATGCAGTCCATTCATTTTCTGCCCAGCTGCTTGGCTTTTTCTTCTGGTATTTTAAGCCTTTGATGGGAGGTTCCAACACAGATGTGAAAATGGCCTGTCACAGATAATGGTATTAAGACACAGATTCAGGACATGATGCAGTAGAAGGAGTTACAAAAATATGGATGTTTATTTACAAACAAAGGAATACAAATGAGTAATACTATAATTTCAAATAAGCAATTGAAATGTTACCATACAATGACATATCACTGATTACGGCTAACTAAATTCTAAAATTGTAAATATTGTATGCACAACAAGGAACAATAATATTTCATTTCTAGAACTAAATTATAACAACACTTCCTGGATAATATCAAGTACACTTAATAATTATTAATGAGGCCGTATGGCCGAATACAATACACAAGGTCACTTTTGTGCTATTCACCCCAAAGCTGGTTTCTGTGTGCCAGTACAGTGTATCTTTTGGATCGCTCTGTTTGCATATAAAAAGGAATCCTTGCACAAATATGGGAGGAGGAGTCCGATAGTAAGTGTGCAAAATGTGAGAGCTGGTGATATAACCACTCCTGGCTGTTAGTAAATGTGGCTAAAGTTGGTTAAAGAGAAGGCAGAATTTAATTATAAAAGGTTGAATACTGAAGTAGGAGGTACAAGAACTCCTATAGATAGGGGGCTTCCAGTTGCCTTCCACATGCCTCTATCTGTCCCAAAGTAACCATACTGCTTTCCTCAGATGGACGTCCAGGCATGCAATATAGAGACTGTGTTTCCTTACTGTAGCCTCTGGTTAAAGAATTAAGACGGAGTTTGAAAGCATAATATAGTCTTGCAGTTCCTCAATAACTCCTCACCAGTTTCTTCCTCGAAAACCATACAGCTGGGCATTTCATATATGGTATGTGGCAGCCTTAGCTGGCTTAGCTGAGTCAGCAGAATATATAGCCTGCTTCACATGGGCAAACTTATCTGGGCACTGATTATTCTTAAAACTGACAGGCTTGAGGGTTAGATCTGGTGAATCTGTAACTTCGAAATACTCAAATTAGGACTATTCGAGCTATACCACCTTAAAGTAATGCCATAAATAGGGATTCACTCAAAAAGGTTCTCGTATAATATGACCATTCTTTCATCAGGACTACAAGTAGACAGAGCTTGGGACTTCATGGGACTGAAAGTGAGAGGGGACTGGAAAGAAAATCTATGACAGTTGCTCACAACCAGGCAATTGAAGGAGATATCCATACTATATGCTGGAAGTCTGCACCAGAAAGTCTACATCAGAAAACTTTGTTGATGTAGCTCTCATTCTGTAGAGTCAAAGTGGCGTGAGATATGTTTTATGAGCTATATATCACCTGAGTAAACCTGATAACCGCTGGTAACACATGTAAATGCTATTGTAATACATCAGCAATAGCATCACCTAGTGTTGGAATCTGTTATTTCCACTTATCTATAACCTTGAGAGGGATATTTGCAGGTTCAGTTAGCATAAGGTGGGTATAAATGGCTAACATCAGTCAACAAGGTCCTTGAGACTTAAAGACTCAAATTAGTGGATAGTGGGAGATAGATTAGATAAACTGGGAAGGACAGTACCGCTGCCCAAATCTGTACACAATATTCCATGTGTGGTCTGACCAGTGACTTGTAAAGAGGAACAACAACTCTCATCATCTGCCTCTAGACATCTTCTGATGCCCCCCATGATCCTATTTGCCTTGGCATCAGCTGCCTGACACTGGTTGCTTCAGGTAAGCTTACAGTTAACTAAAACCCCCCAAGTTTCTCTATGTCAGTGTTTCTCAGTGCTTGCACATTTAGGGTGGGTTCACACGAGCGTGTTTTTGTGCGTACTTAGGTGCGTACATACGTGCGCACCTAGCTACGAGGAAAAACACGCGTGTATGCGTGCAGTGTTTTCAATGGAGCTGCGCTTTGCTGGCGGCTCCATTGAAAACAATGCTCTGCAGGCATCCCTGCATTCTTTTTCAGGGATGGGCTTTACATATAAACCCTTCCCTGAAAAAGAAACATTTTAGTTTAAAAAAAATACTTACCTCTCTGCCGCTGCCATGACCCCTGCGGGGATGAAGAACACATCTGCCGCATGTGGCAGATGTTTCCTTCATCCCCGCTAGTTAAAAGAATTCCCTGCTGCTACAGCTGCCACATATGTGTCTGATGCAGCAGAGGAATTCTTCAATTCTCTATCACACGTCAGCTGCGGTGAGGATTCTGCTGCTAATTGATTTCAGGGAAGGGCTTTAAATATAAGCCCTTCCCTTAAAATCAAGTAAAAGTACTGTAAAAACACAAAAACAAATACACTTACCTCCCTTCGGCTGCTGGGCTCAGCCGCATCTTCTCCTGGCTGTCCCGGCTTTCTAGTTCTGAGCTATTAGCAGCCGGGGATTCAAAATCCCCCTCTGCTGGTAGCTCTGATTGTGATTGGCTGAGCGCTTCAGCGAATCACAATCAGAGCTACAATTAGGCAGGGATTTTAAATCCCCACTGCTGATAGCTCAGAACTACAGAGCTGGGGACAGCTGCAGAAGTAGCGGCTGAGCCCCGCCAGCTGAAGGCAGGCGTGTATGCTTTTTTTTTTCTTTTCTTTTTACACTATTTTAAATGGTTTTTTCAGGGAAGGGCTTATGAAGCCCTTCCCTGAAATCCATTGACGGGCTCAGCGGCGACTTCTGCCGCTGTCCCCGGCTCTGTAGCGCTGCTGAGCTATCAGCAGCTGGGGATTTTAAATCCTCGCCCGCTGGTAGCTCTTATTGTGATTGGCTGAAGTGCTGAAAAAGAATGCAGGGGTGCCGGCAGACCATTGTTTTCAATGGAGCCGCCGACAGCACCGCGGCTCCATTGAAAACAATGCATGCATTCCCAATGGTGCACGCATGTTCAATCTTTGCAGGCACGCACCTGTGAACACACCATAGGGAATGCATTGTTGCAAATACAAGCGTGTTTTTGTGTGCACGTGTGAAGCCACCCTTAGTGTGTAATGGTGACGTATATTTCCCTGCCCATGTGCATAACCTTACATTTATCAGTGTTAGGGCTCCTACCCACTTGCGTTTTTTTAACGCTGCAATATCGCTGTTTTTTTAACGCGATTGTCAATTAGACTTTCTAATGTTAAAAATGCATCGCAAGTTCGTGCTTTGCAATTTTTGTGCAATGCGTTTTTAATAGAGATGAGCGAACGTACTCGTCCGAGCTCGATGCTCGGGCGAATATTAGGGTGTTCGGGATGCTCGTTACTCGTAACGAGTACCACGCGGTGTTCGGGTTACTTTCACTTTCTTCCCTGAGAAATTTGCGCGCTTTTCTGGCCAATTGAAAGACAGGGAAGGCATTACAACTTCCTCCAGTGTTGTTCCAGCCCTATACCACCCCCCTGCTGTGAGTGGCTGGGGAGATCAGATGTCACCCGAGTATAAAAGTCGGCCCCTCCCGCGGCTCGCCACACATGCCTTGTGAGTTAGCTGAGGGACAGTGGTATCGTGCTGGAGCTGCTGTAGGGAGAGCGTTAGGAGTTAGTGTAGGCTTCAAGAACCCCAAAGGTCCTTCTTAGGGCCACATCTACCTGTGTGCAGGCTGCTGCTAGCAGTGTTGCATTTTTTTTTTTTTTCTCAAAATCGGCAGTGCAGAGCATTGCACCCGGCATTAGGGACAGAAGTGTTGCATAGGCAGGGAGAGTGTTAGGAGTGAGTGTAGCCTTCAAGAACCTCAACGGTCCTTTCTAGGGCCAAATTTAACCGTGTGCAGTACTGTGCTGGCTGCTGTTAGAAGTGTTGCATTTTTTTTTCTTTCTAAAAATCGTCTGTGCAGAGCATTGCACCCTCCATTGATACTACAGGGACAGAATTGTGTAGACAGGGCCACAACACAGTTATTGTTCATTGAATATACGCAGTGGGGCCTTTCCTTTGCAAAAAATGGGAAAAAATTATATTTGGCCTGCCTGTGTCAGTCCTAAGGTCTCCGTGTACGTGTGTGCTGTGTGGAGAACGTACAAAAATCAGACGCAACCAGCTACGGTTTACTGCAGGCTTGCGCCATTTTCTTTCCTGACTGGCAAATACCTGCTCTGCCAGAGTTAATAACTCTGCTACACTAAAGTTGTGTGACACTTTTTCTGGGCCACACCACAGTTATTAAACGTATTGTTCATTGAATATACGCAGTGGGGCCTTTCCTTTGCAAAAAAGGGAAAAAATTATATTTGGCCTGCCTGTGTCAGTCCTAAGGTCTCCGTGTACGTGTGTGCTGCGTGGAGAACGTACAAAAATCAGACGCAACCAGCTACGGTTTACTGCAGGCTTGCGCCATTTTCTTTCCTGACTGGCAAATACCTGCTCTGCCAGAGTTAATAACTCTGCTACACTAAAGTTGTGTGACACTTTTTCAGGGCCACACCACAGTTATTAAACGTATTATTCATTGAATATACGCAGTGGGGCCTTTCCTTTGCAAAAAAGGAAAAAATTATATTTGGCCTGCCTGTGTCAGTCCTAAGGTCTCCGTGTACGTGTGCTGCGTGGAGAACGTACAAAAATCAGACGCAACCGGCTACGGTTTACTGCAGGCTTGCGCCATTTTCTTTCCTGACTGGCAAATACCTGCTCTGCCAGAGTTAATAACTCTGCTACACTAAAGTTGTGTGACACTTTTTCTGGGCCACACCACAGTTATTAAACGTATTGTTCATTGAATATACGCAGTGGGGCCTTTCCTTTGCAAAAAAGGGAAAAAATTATATTTGGCCTGCCTGTGTCAGTCCTAAGGTCTCCGTGTACGTGTGTGCTGCGTGGAGAACGTACAAAAATCAGACACAACCAGCTACGGTTTACTGCAGGCTTGCGCCATTTTCTTTCCTGACTGGCAAATACCTGCTCTGCCAGAGTTAATAACTCTGCTACACTAAAGTTGTGTGACACTTTTTCAGGGCCACACCACAGTTATTAAACGTATTATTCATTGAATATACGCAGTGGGGCCTTTCCTTTGCAAAAAAGGAAAAAATTATATTTGGCCTGCCTGCGTCAGTCCTAAGGTCTCCGTGTACGTGTGTGCTGCGTCGAGAACGTACAAAAATCAGACGCAACCGGCTACGGTTTACTGCAGGCTTGCGCCATTTTCTTTCCTGACTGGCAAATACCTGCTCTGCCAGAGTTAATAACTCTGCTACACTAAAGTTGTGTGACACTTTTTCTGGGCCACACCACAGTTATTAAACGTATTGTTCATTGAATATACGCAGTGGGGCCTTTCCTTTGCAAAAAAGGGAAAAAATTATATTTGACCTGCAGGCTTGCGCCAATTTATTTCCTACCTGTGAAATCAAATCACTAGTAATACAGCATGCTGAGGGGTAGGGGTAGGCCTAGAGGACGTGGACGCGGCCGAGGACGCGGAGGGCCAAGTGAGGGTGTGGGCACAGGCCGAGCTCCTGATCCAGGTGTGTCGCAGCCGACTGCTGCGCGATTAGGAGAGAGGCACGTATCTGGCGTCCCCACATTCATCGCCCAATTAATGGGTCCACGCGGGAGACCTTTATTAGAAAATGAGCAGTGTGAGCAGGTCCTGTCCTGGATGGCAGAAAGTGCTTCGAGCAACCTATCGTCAAGCCACAGTTCTGCGCCGTCCACTGCTGCAAATCCGAATCCTCTGTCTGCTGCTCCTCCTTCCTCCCAGCCTCCTCACTCCACTACAATGACACATGCTCAGGAGCGGGAACACTCCCAGGAACTTTTCTCGGGCCCCTGCTCAGATTGGGCAGCAGTGATTCCTCTCCCACCAGAGGAGTTTATCGTCACTGATGCACAACCATTGGAAAGTTCCCGGGGTCCGGGGGATGAGGCTGGGGACTTCCGCAAACTGTCTCAAGAACTTTCTGTGGGTGAGGAGGACGATGACGATGAGACACAGTTGTCTTGCAGTGAGGTAGTAGTAAGGGCAGTAAGTCCGAGGGAGGAGCGCACAGAGGATTCGGAGGAAGAGCAGCAGGACGATGAGGTGACTGACCCCACCTGATGTGCAACGCCTACACAGGACAGGTCTTCAGAGGGGGAGGCACGGGCAGCAGCAGGGCAGGTTGCAAGAGGCAGTGCGGTGGCCAGGGGTAGAGGCAGGGCCAGACCGAATAATCCACCAACTGTTTCCCAAAGCGCACCCTCGCGCCATGCCACCCTGCAGAGGCCGAGGTGCTCTAAGGTCTGCCAGTTTTTCACAGAGACGCCTGACGACCGACGAACAGTGGTGTGCAACCTTTGTCGCGCCAAGATCAGCCGGGGAGCCACCACCAACAGCCTCACCACCACCAGCATGCGCAGACATATGATGGCCAAGCACCCCACAAGGTGGGACGAAGGCCGTTCACCGCCTCCGGTTTGCACCGCTGCCTCTCCCCCTGTGCCCCAACCTGCCACTGAGATACAACCCCCCTCTCAGGACACAGGCACGACCGTCTCCTGGCCTGCACCCACACCCTCACCTCCGCTGTCATCGGCCCCATCCACCAATGTCTCGCACCGCACAGTCCAGCCGTCGCTAGCGCAAGTGTTGGAGCGCAATCGCAAGTACGCCGCCACGCACCCGCACTCTCAATCGTTAACCGTCCACATAGCCAAATTTATCAGCCTTGAGATGCTGCCGTATAGGGTTGTGGAAACGGAGGCTTTCAAAGCTATGATGGCGGCGGCGGCCCCGCGCTACTCAGTTCCCAGTCAACACTACTTTTCCCGATGTGCCGTCCCAGCCCTGCACGACCACGTCTCCCACAACATTGTACGCGCCCTCACCAATGCGGTTAGTGGCAAGGTCCACTTAACTACGGACACGTGGACAAGCACAGGCGGGCAGGGCCACTACATCTCCCTGACGGCACATTGGGTGAATTTAGTGGAGGCTGGGACAGAGTCAGAGCCTGGGACCGCTCACATCCTACCCACCCCCAGAATTGCGGGCCACAGCTCGGTGGTGGTATGTTCGGCGGTGTATGCTTCCTCCACTAAAGCACCCTCCTCCTCCTCCTCCTCAACCTCTGTCTCGCAATCTAGATGTGTCAGCAGCAGCAGGACGTCGCCAGCAGTCGGTGTCGCGCAGCGTGGCAGCACAGCGGTGGGCAAGCGTCAGCAGGCCGTGCTGAAACTACTCAGCTTAGGAGATAGGAGGCACACGGCCCACGAACTGCTGCAGGGTCTGACAGAGCAGACCGACCGCTGGCTTGCGCCGCTGAGCCTCCAACCGGGCATGGTCGTGTGTGACAACGGCCGTAACCTGGTGGCGGCTCTGCAGCTCGGCAGCCTCACGCACGTGCCATGCCTGGCCCACATCTTTAATTTGGTGGTTCAGCGCTTTCTGAAAAGCTACCCACGCTTGTCAGACCTGCTCGTAAAGGTGTGCCGGCTCTGCGTACATTTCCGCAAGTCCCACACGGACGCTGCCACCCTGCGCACCCTTCAACATCGCTTTAATCTGCCAGTGCACCGACTGCTGTGCGACGTGCCCACACGGTGGAACTCTACGCTCCACATGTTGGCCAGGCTCTATGAGCAGCGTAGAGCTATCGTGGAATACCAACTCCAACATGGGCGGCGCAGTGGGAGTCAGCCTCCTCAATTCTTTTCAGAAGAGTGGGCATGGTTGGCAGACATCTGCCAGGTCCTTGGAAACTTTGAGCAGCCTACCCAGGTGGTGAGCGGCGATGCTGCAATCATTAGCGTCACCATTCCTCTGCTATGCATCTTGAGAAGTTCCCTGCAAACCATAAAGGCAGCCGCTTTGCGCTCAGAAACGGAGGCGGGGGAAGACAGTATGTCGCTGGATAGTCAGAGCACCCTCCTGTCTATATCTCAGCGCATTCAGGAGGAGGAGGAGGAGCATGAGGAGGATGAGGAGGAGGGGGAAGAGACAGCTTGGCCCACTGCTGACGGTGCCCCTGCTGCTTGCCTGTCATCCTTTCAGCGTGTATGGCCTGAGGAGGATGAGGAGGAGGAGGAGAAGGAGGATCCTGAAAGTGATCTTCCAAGTGAAGACAGCCATGTGTTGCGTACGGGTACCCTGGCACACATGGCTGACTTCATGTTAGGATGCCTTTCTCGTGACCCTCGCGTTGCACGCATTCTGGCCACTACGGATTATTGGGTGTACACACTGCTCGACCCACGCTATAAGGAGAACCTTGCCAGTCTCATTCCCGAAGAGGAAAGGGGTTCGAGAGTGTTGCTATACCACAGGACCCTGGCGGACAAGCTGATGGTAAAATTCCCATCCGACAGCGCTAGTGGCAGAAGGCGCAGTACCGAGGGCAAGGTAGCAGGGGATGTGCGTAGATCGAGCAGCATGTACATCCCAGGCAGTGCAACAGTCTTTAAGGGCCTGGCCAGCTTTATGGCTCCCCACCAAGACTGTGTCACCGCTCCCCAGTCACGGCTGAGTCGGCGGGAGCACTGTAAAAGGATGGTGAGGGAGTACGTAGCGGATCGCACGACCATCCTCGGTGACGCCTCTGCCCCCTACAACTACTGGGTGTCGAAGCTGGACACGTGGCCTGAACTAGCGCTGTATGCCCTGGAGGTGCTTGCTTGTCCTGCGGCTAGCGTCTTGTCGGAGAGGGTGTTTAGTGCGGCTGGGGGAATCATCACAGATAAGCGTAGCCGCCTGTCAACCGACAGTGCCGACAGGCTAACACTCATCAAGATGAACAAAGGCTGGATTTCCCCAGACTTCTGTTCTCCACCAGCGGACAGCAGCAATACGTAAGCAATACGTAGGCTGCACCCGCGGATGGAAGCTACGTTCTCTCTCACCATCCAAAACGGGGACATTTCTGCTTCATCAATCTGTGCCTAATATTCCTCCTCCTCCTCCTGCTCCTCCTCCTGAAACCTCACGTAATCACGCTGAACGGGCAATTTTTCTTAGGGCCACAAGGCTCACTCAAATAATTTTTCTGAACAATTTTTATAAGTTTCAATGCGCTTAAAAGCGTTGGAACTTTAACTTGAACCAATTTTTCGTTACACTGGGCTGCCTCCAGGCCTAGTTACCACTTAAGCCACATTAACCAAAGCGATTCACCTGCCATCTTGGTTGGGCATGGCCAATTTTTACTGAGGTACATTAGTACTGTTGGTACACCAATTTTTTGGGGCCCTCACCTACAGTGTAATCATAGCAATTTGTATGTTCTTCGCCTGCACTCATGGTACAGAAGTGTGTGTGGGGTTGGCCTACACTTTAGCTACATAAATGTAACTTGGGCCTTGGCTATACTGCAGCTACTGAAATGGAACTAAGGGCGCCCACCCACTGGCGTTTTTTTTTTCCCTGCGAAATTCGCAGCATTTTTTTTCTGCAGGGGTCTATGGGACTTGAAATGTTAAAATCGCGATCGCGCAAAATCGCAATTTACCGTGATTCGCGGTAAATTGCGATTTTGCGCGATCGCGATTTTAACATTACAAGTCCCATAGGCCCCTGCAGAAAAAAAATGCTGCGAATTTCGCAGGGGAAAAAAAACGCCAGTGGGTGGGCGCCCTAAGACTGCGCTCCCACTATACTGCTACTTCGGAATTGTTACTGGGGCCTGTCTTGAGTGCTACTATTGCTGACATGGAACGAAGACTGCGCTCCCGCTATACTGCTGCTTCGGAATTGTTACTGGGGCCTGTCTTGAGTGCTACTATTGCTGACATGGAACGAAGACTGCGCTCCCGCTATACTGCTGCTTCGGAATTGTTACTGGGGCCTGTCTTGAGTGCTACTATTGCTGACATGGAACGAAGACTGCGCTCCTCCTATACTGCTGCTAGTGATATGTTAGTGGGGCCTGGCCTAATGCTACGGCTGAAATGTTACGAATTATGGGCTCTGCCTATACCGCTGCTAATGGTATGTCTCTGGGGTGTGGAAACAGAGGCTTCCCAAAGACATGATGGCGGCGAGGCCATTTCCCACCAACGCGGTTACTGTTAAGGTGCATATAACCACGGACACGTGGAGAGGACACGTAGTGCCTCAAAAACAACCCCCTCCTCCTCCAATAGGGAAAACATTCTTGGCAAATGCCTTTGCATTGGTTCGTCTGGTGGCAGTCCAAGAATTTCACCTTTACCGACACTACAAGAGAGACCCCCCACCATCCCCCCGCCACGACCCACTTAATCCTGGCCACATTCCGAAAACCAACAAAATAAAACCGCGCTACTAGGTCCGCAGTCACCACCACATTACCACCAACGCGGTTACTGTTAAGGTACATATTACCAGTCTGACTGGGGCATGCAGACACCTTTAAAGAATGAATAGTGTGTGGCACATAGGTTCCCCATTGTTATGCCCACGTGTGCAGCTCCTGATGGCGGTGGCACAGGATTCTATTTCTCATTGCTTCTGTACAGCATTGTGGGCTATCGCCCCACCACTTTTAAAGAGAGTCACTGCCTAGCCGTGCCAACCCTCTGCAGTGTGTGCCTGCGGTTCCTCCTCATGGCAGATGCACTTATAAATAGACATGAGGGTGGTGTGGCATGAGGGCAGCTGAAGGCTGCGCAGGGACACTTTGGTGTGCGCTGTGGACACTGCGTCGTGCGGGGGGGGGGGGGGGGGGTTGGGCAGCATGTAACCCAGGAGAAGTGGCAGTGGAGTGTCATGCAGGCAGCGATTGTGCTTTGTTGGAGGTAGTGTGGTGCTTAGCAAAGGTATGCTATGCTAATGAGGGCTTTTCAGAAGTAAAAGTTGTTGGGAGGGGGAGGGGCCCACTCTTGCCGGTATTGTGGCTTAATAGTGGGACCTGTGAACTTGAGATGCAGCCCAACATGTAGCCCCTCGCCTGCCCTATCCGTTGCTGTGTCGTTCCCATCACTTTCTTGAATTGCCCAGATTTTCACACATGAAAACCTTAGCGAGCATCGGCGAAATACAAAAATGCTCGGGTCGCCCATTGACTTCAATGGGGTTTATTACTCGAAACGAACCCTCGAGCATCGCGATAATTTCGTCCCGAATAAAGAGCACCCGAGCTCATCTAGCTCATCTCTAGTTTTTAACTTTAGAAAGTCCCATTGACAATCATGTTAAAAAAATGCAGCGATATCACAGCGTTAAAAAAACGTAAGTGTGTAAGAGCCCTCAAACCTCATTTGCCATTTTCTACACCCAACTTATCCAGATCCTTTTGTAACCGCCTTGCATCCTCTATTGTGCTAATTTCTTTACATAGTTTTGTATCATCTGCAAATATAGCTATTATACGGTGAAATCCTTCTACCAGGTCATTAATAGTGATATTAAATAGAATAGGGCTCAGTACTGCCCCCTGTGGTACCCCACTAGTAACAGTGTCCATTTATAACCCCCCTCTGCTTTCTATCACTGAGCAGTTACTTACCCGTTTACACACATTGTCGCCCAGACAAAGCATTGTCATCTTATATACCAACCTCTTATGCTGCACAGTATCATACGCTTTGGAAAAGTCCAGATATACAAGATCCAGTGACTCTCCCTGGTCCAGTCTAGAACTTACCTCCTCGTAGAAGCTGATCAGATCTGGTCTTAATTGATGAGCCTTATACACATTACTTCTTCTTTAGTGGGTTTTAGACCAATTCATATTTTGCAGCTATACACGATATTTTGACTGTTGCCAGCTTTATTTTTTTTTATACAGCAAAGCTGACAGATGAGCTATGATAAAATGGAAAACGTCGGACTATTGGGATTTTATTGGGAACTAGTGTGGAAATTGCAGTATTTCTAGATTTTTATGTGCCTACTTTGAAAAAAATCCTTTTTTATTAAATGTTTTTTTTTAATATAATGCAGTATGTCATTTTCTCATGATACATTGCCTTCAGTACAGTTCTTAAGAGCCATGGCTGTGAAAATGTAAGTGTCTCTTTGAACATAAATGTACTGTAACGGGGCTGAGTGTGTCATGTAACTATTCATACATCACAAGAAGTCACTGGCTCAGTGGTTGTAATTAAAGGAGATGTCCCGCGCCGAAACGGGTTTTTTTTTTTTTAAACCCCCCCCCCGTTCGGCGCGAGACAACCCCGATGCAGGGGTTAAAAAAACCACCCGCACAGCGCTTACCTGAATCCCGGCGCTCCGGTGACTTCTCTACTCACCGCTGAAGATGGCCTCTTCCTCCGTGGACCGCAGCTCTTCTGTGCGGTCCACTGCCGATTCCAGCCTCCTGATTGGCTGGAATCGGCACGTGACGGGGCGGAGCTACACGGAGCCCCATAGAGAACAGCAGAAGACCCGGACTGCGCAAGCGCGGCTAATTTGGCCATCGGAGGCCAAAAATTAGTCGGCACCATGGAGACCAGGACGCCAGCAACGGAGCAGGTAAGTAAAAAACTTTTTATAACTTCTGTATGGCTCATAATTAATGCACAATGTACATTACAAAGTGCATTATTATGGCCATACAGAAGTGTATAGACCCACTTGCTGCCTCGGGACATCTCCTTTAACTCTTTGTTTACTAATGATTATGCAGCAACACATATAGCAGAACAAGATGCGCTGACATATTTCATACGGTATATATGTAAACACACACACCAGATACAAATGGAATTTCATGGTCTCTGTACATTCGCAACATTAAGATATTACAATAGTCTCTAGTAAAGTGATGCTTGGTGAATAATCTCAGTATCGGTTGCTTCTTCCACCAGGTGCTCTTGTTTTGTTAAACTCATATTGACTTCTATTACCTTTAGTGTAAAACCAGCGTTTCTCTTGGGATGCTGCTCCAACTCATAGCTGTTTCTGCATTTATGTCAGTGGCTTCCTGTTTCACAAGAGGTCTCTAGTATTATTCCTAATATATGTAATAAGGAAGATGGAGCAATACCTCTGCAGCGCCACCTATTGGATGGCAGCTTCCTGCAAATCAATGTCAGACTTTTTATACAACTCTTTGTAACAATAATTGGGAATTGAAAACCAAGCCAGAATACCATACACAGACAGCTGTTTTGGGGTTTTTGCACCTCATCAGTGTGCAGTAGGATCCTGGCTTGGCTAGTGAGAGGTCTATGACGTGGGTCGGGAGGGGTATTATCTCTCCCTAAGGAGAGCATCTAGAAGGTGAGGAGACGCCTAGGAGGGGAGTAAGGAACATGCTGTCATCCAATAGGGGGGGCTGAAGAAGTATTGTTCCATCTTCCTTATTTGCATATATTTCCCAGAGGAGCTTGCATGACCTTAAAAGTCTCCTCACTCACCTCTTAGGTGTCTCCTCACACACCTTCTAGGTTATTGATGGCGAACATTTTAGAGACCAAGTACTAAAACTGCAACCCAAAACCCACTTATTCATCACAAATTGCCAACACACTAGTGGTCAGGGCTTATTACAATGTATGATTTTACATCTGTGGTTATAAAAGGACAGCGGCTTCAGTAGTATGTAAGTGTCCCCTATATCGGACCCAGTAGTAATAGTGACCCCCACAGTAACCCCAGTAGTAATGGCACCCCCTGAAACCCATATACTTCTTCCTGGTCTTCAAAGTGCCCCTGCTTCTCTGCTCAGCTGCAAGTGAAAGTGTGTACGCCCGGACTCCTCCTCCTTTTCTCCTGTGGAACCAAGGAGGAGAGTTCAGGGGAGAAGGAACCTGGGTGCACACACTGCTGAAAGGTGTGCACCCGTGGCAATCGCCTGCTGAGTGATTATGAGCTGGGAAGCAGCAGCGCCCCAGCTGGTAATCACCTTAATGGTGACCAGATTGTATGCGTGTGCACTGAGTGCCTCCTCTGGTATGTGTGCCATAGGTTTGCCACCAGGGTTCTGGGTGGTCTCTTTAGGGAGACCTGGTACTATTCCTAGAATACTACAGACAATCATTAATTACCAATTCATTTAACCGCACATGGCAGATTCCAGCTCTTTCAGCACCTCAACTTCTCTTCTCCAAATATACTCTACCACTACACAACACTTTCTTTTCCTGTATGCAACAAAACTATTTCTCCTGTTGTCTTGACCATGACTCTGGTGCCCTCTACTATGTCTATATGTGGTACACTTCTCTACAGGAAGCCACTGTAGACCTTAACCCTTCTGGCATATTCATTCCCGCCTGGAGCTATGATCAAATAGTATTAGTGTACAGTTGAGTATATATGGAATAGTGCATATTATATAAGTAATATATACTTGGAATATTCGTGTAATAGTAGAATTTGCATTAAGAAAATAGTTTACAATGAAGAAAAAATAGAGTAACTGATAATTCTAAATATTGTATACTGATATTGGAAATATGCCATATAGTGAAATAGTTTTTTTTTTCTGTGCCATGTATTTCAGAAACTCTAGTTAATGCAACACACTGCAGATTCAGTTTAACACCGAGGCACAGCGCAAATCATGTGCGGTTTTGGTGTGTTTGTTATTGCAACAAGAGGTGACAGGTCCACGTCCGTGACCTCTGAAGGGAAGGAGAAGGTGAATTTCTGCAGAAGAGTTGTAAAAAAGATGAAGAGCTCCATTCTTGCAAGTGTCTCTCCAGCACAGGATCTACGACCTGAAATGGAAAAATAAGCATTTGCTGTATCATTGATATGAGCATCATGTAATACATACTTAAAGGGGTTGCCCAGAATAAAAACCCATTTTATATATATATAGTACACAATTAGAAAATGGAGACTTGGTAGAGGCAGTGCTCTACTTAAGCCCTTCAACTGTCAAGGGCCTTTTACATGGGCCGCAATCTAGGGAGAATCTGAATGATTATCATTTAGTGTTAATTAAGGCCCCAATAGAATGACACATTGTTTGCTTCTCTTTTGTCATGCAGTTTCTGCAAGCCCATGTAAACAGGAAGTCGTTCACTAATGAAAAACTGTCTGCTTACTGTGAATAGAGGCGGGTGGGCCAAAACAATCCCCGGCCCCCTCCTACTCCATTCATTAGTGATAAATTAATCATTCTTGTGTGAAAGCATTCTCAGCCAGAGTTGAGAATTCATACAAAGACTGCCTTCCTTTCTCTGGAGGACGTGAACTGTCATTCATTATACAGACATCCGATTGATATGAATGAAAACTATGTAATGCTTAATGTCACCTGTGGAGGTGCTGCAGGGGAATTGAACGCTTACTGCCAGGCTTCCTTACAGATTACAGCTGTTTGCTGAGAATCCCAGAAAGGGGAAACTTTGTGATCTGCTTCTTCTCAAGGGATCTTTCTAAAAAGTATGAATTATCCACAGCTCAGGGGCATAACTATAGAGGATGCAACGGATGTGGTTGCAGTAGGGCCCACAAGCCTTAAGGGGCCTATAAAGCTTTTCTTCTCCATATAGGGACCCCGACACTATGAATAAAGCATTATAGTTAAGGCCCTGTTACAGATTTTGCATTGGGGCCCAGAAGTATCAAGTTATGCTTCTGCTTTAATTCTTCAAAGGCAACGGTACATGGCCTACCCTTTGTGGTAGGGTCCACTTCCTTGAAAGAAACTATTTTATGCCATATTTGGACACTCGGGTGTTGGTCTAGGAGATTTTTATATATGTTCTTTACAGCTTTCTGACATAAACATTTAGCATTACTCATCAATGACTAGGCAATGAATAACTAGATAAATAGTGAAATCATCCAATAGTCCTCAAAACCATAATCCAAAGCCTCACAGGGCATATGGTAAAATATGTCACTTAAATTAGGCAGATGGATGGGTATAAAAGCTACACAAAGTGTAGAATATTAAATCCACATATAATGTATTAAAACAGTATAAACATCACTAAAAATCACAGCACAACACAGTTTTTGGAAGATAGTGATGGAAGATAATAAAATGTGCATAAAGATGTTAAACATGGGATTTTTAGATTAACAGCATAGCATCCTAATGAAGCTGTAGGAGTAAATTGTGATTTTCAATAAAGTTTGAATACAAAATGGGAGATGGTACAAGGCCTTTCCTGATGGAACGTAGCATAGTTATATGCTTAGTCATTATGCAAAGTCTATTAGAAGGTTGGACATTGACTTAGGAGACGCTACCTTCCAATAGGGGGGCTGTAGAAGCACTGTACGATTTCCTTTTTGCATACCAAATTTCCCTAAGCAGCATTGTAGTAACATCTACTTGTCTACTTCTGCCTATTTGGTGATTTTTATATGGAGAAATAATACCCCTCCCAAATAAAGTTTACCCTAAAGTTTTTTACTAATTCTTACACATAATATGTGGAGGCAGTTTTCTCCATTTAGTATAGGATTTGTATGATCGGTGTAGAGGATCCTGTTATGTTTGGAGAAGTTATACAGTATGATCGGTTATGGTACCCTTATAAATATTTTCTGCTTCACAACTGGAGCCCTTCCAACCTTGAGGGTAAAAAAGCCTTGACTTATGGTCCAACGTACTCATTTTTATATCGCTAACACCTTGGTGGCTGCTAAGGTCTTAGATATTGTAATTGTTCTGCCATATATCATGTTTCTGATATTCTTACCGGCAGAGAAGGGCATGAAGGCGTCTTTCTTTATGAAATTTCCCTTGGAATCAAGAAAATGATTTGGATAAAACTCTTCAGGTTTCTCAAACTGTGTCTCGTCTCTCAATGCTGAGCTCAATAATGGGATGATATAGGTGCCCTGGGGTCAAAAATATAAGTTATTAAGTCACATATTTCACTGAGCCCTCTGATTTTACATCACACAAGACATTTTATGTTCTCTTGTTTTTGTGTTACAGTGTTTTGAAGTAAAAGTTTATTATCAGCCTCTTGTCAAGCCCAACCATACTACGCAAAACAGGTTTTGCAGTTTGGCAATGGGGAGCATTAAAATAATACACTGCACATAAGGGGGATTTATTAAAACTAACATTTCAAATGCTTGTCTTAATCCTTTCTAATCCAATTTCCCTGCCACCCACACACTTCCCAGCTCTTATTTATTTTGGCTGGGGAAAGAGTGTTGTGGATTTCCTGGAATCACTCAACAGAAACACAAAAATAATCCGTCATGATTTTCTTGGCAATTTTTTGAAAATTTCCAATCCAATGTCGGTCCTTGTCTGTGATTAAGATTTCATAGTGAGTGGTGTTTCCTGAAGATGCTGAGGGAGAAATAGCAAGTGCTGACAGTACACAATGTAAAATGGAGAAGGTCTAATAGATTCATTAATGTGGTTATTCAGACAGAACTGAGCCCAGGGGAGGTGTGTTACCCAATAGTCTTGTTGAGAAGGAAAAAATGTCTAAGCAAGGTCTTCAGAATTTGATTAGTTCATTCCACTTGAGCATTTGTTTGTAGGGGATAAGTTGGAGAAACTCTAGTTATATTTCTAGTAGTCTAGTGACCTAGACTTGTCGCTACTAAGTGCTACTACAGTTCTGGGAAAGTAATGCTATAGATCTGTTTATTACTGTTATAATTCTGTGGTGTTTTTCCTATTAAATGGACTGAATAGATGTTTAAAGTGGAGTTGATGATTGGAGGATCTGAGAGAGCAGACTGGTGGATAGAATAGCTGATCTGCAGTATTACTTAATGTACTTGTCCAGCCTCTCAACCAATAATTTCTATGCAGCTGGAAGGACGTAAAAGTTTGAAATATCCCTGTTCAGTTCCAGAAGCTCCAGAAAAGAGCGCAAACTAGGTGCAGTATGAAGTGCAACAACTGGTTAAGTCCCTGTTATATACAGCAGCTCCCTGAGTCTGAGGAAGCAGTTAGGTGGCAGATACAATGCTGAAGTATTATTCCCATAGCCCAAAGGAGAAATCTGGACAAGCAGTATAGAAATTTGTGTAGGAACAGCAGTATCTTCAGCCATCAACTCTGAGCCCAGATGTGCGGAAAGTATCTGTATGAATAGTCACCTAGTTTGCCTGAAGTTTGCTGAAACTTCAATAAAAGTAAGTTTTGCTGTCAACCTCTCCCTGATTCCTGGAGCTTCTTTTCATGGGGAGACCTGCACCACGCTACACTCTAGCATCTGCCCCAGGAGCAGAGACCAACACATAAAATTAAGTCTCCCTTACTTTACTATAGTGCAATCAGGTGTGGGGTATGGGTCATGGCCACCATGACACTAGCTGCTCCCATTCTGGCTCGCTACAGTAGACCAGATAGAGCTCTTCAGAGTTGTAAGGTAAATTGAAAGCCCTAATCAGATGCAATGTGCAGAGGTGAACAGTTATATTTGAAGTGGTGTTTGATGAATAATTGTACCAGGTAAGTAGTAGAGGGTAAACCTGTGAGAAGTTCAAAATGAACTATCTTTAAAAATCTGTCAACTACTATCCGGATCATTTACTATTCAAAAGAGTGAGAGAGATCTGTAATAAAAATCCATGGCTATCTAAAGCCATGGGTATTCCAGAACAGATGAAAAGATGGTTGTTGCCCTGAAGGTTTATTACAGGCCCATATATAGTGTACAGAAGTTGTATACTGCATAAATGAGCTGTAGACTCTAAAGGTGGTCGATATGTGAAATAATCTGTATCTATATCTTTAATGTTATGTTGGTCTACCACACTATGTCTGCATAAGCACAGCCTAATTAAGAGGACATGAGTCAGACAGCCAAAAGAGAGACAGTCTGGGACTGGAGGAACATTTCTAGGCAAAGATTGGTGGAGAGTAGTTTAAGGGGTCTGTGGGAGGGCACATTGCAGACAAAGGGAGGGTGAGACGGAGTCAGAGAGTGGAAAGAAAGGGAACTGACAAGAGAAAAGACCAGAGGAGATCAGAGAAGGAAGATGGAGTGCTAGCAAAAGAAGCAGGAGCTGAGGGACAGTGTGGTGAGAAGGAGAAGAAAGTGTGAGTACCTTAGTTGAGTGGTATCTACAGAGAGATGAGAAAGCAAACTAAAGTAAGTGTGATGCACTAAAATAGACTCTTGTTACTT